>NW_028186568.1:4156908-4177783 GCF_003343005.1 Rhea americana
CCCCCCCCCCCCCGAATCAGCTGCAGCAGCAGCAGCAGTTTGCAGCAGCGGGAAAGGGCTGGACAGCCAGCACCGCCGCCTCCTCTGATTACTCAGGAACACAAAACAATTTCCTTGGAATCAGTGCCCGTTTCCTCTCCGAATGAGCTGTGAACAAGGGTTTCCTTGCTGCCATAGTGTCCCACCCATATCCTTCTGAGCCCACCCTTCCAATCTTATTCACAGCACRAGCTCCTCTGGGAGATGCTGAGCCAGAAATTCAACTGGGGAGGCTCAGCCAGGCTTGCTTTGCTGCTGCCGGAGCAAGGGGGAACCACAACCTTCAGGCAAAACAAAGCTTTGGATGGGCAAGGAGGCAGAGTTCACTTTGACCTGCCTATTTTGCAAACACTAAGGTTTACTGTGCTTCTTGGGAGGGTCCTAGATGCCTGCATTTGTGGAGACAGAGTGATTCCTCGACTTAGTGAAATGGCTTTAATTCAGTCTGATGGAGTTTGGCTTCCCGGTGAAATGATCTGTATGGTTTTTGCAGAGAAGCAGCTGAGGATCAAGCCCCTCTGTTGTTTGAAGGATGGGCAGAAAGCGGGTGTTGCCCTTGCACATGGGATGTAACAGGGCTGCGTTGTAGAACACAGTTTGCTGTCACCCTGGTTGATCATGTAACTTCAAGCTTCAAGAGTGTTTCATCAGACACAGGTGATGGGCCAAGCCCTGATCTCTGCTCTGGGTGCTCAGAGCTGCTCTGTGGTGTGGTGTAGCTGAGCAGCAAATCCATTTAACCTGCTGCTAAAGGATTTGCCCAGACACAGAGGAGGAATCCTTGGGTAGCATGAAGCCGGTGTAACAGATATTGCCAGTTTCCTGGTGCAACAGGTATTGGCAGTTCCCAGCTGCTGGATGCCGTTTCGATCTGTGATCTGATGCTCTGATCAGTACCTCAGGAGAGGGATTAAAAGAAAGCTGCTCTCCCTCTCAGCCCCGTGCACGGACACCCCCTCCTGCACCTGCACCCACGCAGCCTCCCGGGYTGTGGAGCAGCCTAGGGTGCCGCCAAGGGGCTAGGCTACTCCAGCGGTAGCAAAGACCTGTGCAGATGTATCCCATGTCTGTGGATAGGAAGGAAGAAGAGGTGAGGAACGTGAGACAACATGGGCTGATATTGTCTCCAAACTGTGGAACTGGGGAGCAGGCCTGACAACTTCTTTCTGTTGGCATCAGGGTAAACTGCCTTCCTGCCACTGAAAACGAGCAGGGAGAGGGTTAGAAGGCTGTCTGGTCACCGGACCCTGATCCTCAGCGGCTGAGACATGCTCGGATCAGAGGGGAGTGGTCCTGCGAGGCTGCAGGTAGCCAGGTGAGCCCTTGCTTTTAGCTAGCATCCAGTGTAGGCTCCCTTTCCGTTTTCAGGCTCAAATAAACCCCCAGCGTAAAGTTAAAATCTGGGCTGGTGGCAGATTTTAGGCTGAAGCTAAAGATAAAGTCAAGATAGCCGGATGCCTGACTGAGCTGTAGATATTTCTTACCAAAACCAGTTTTCGTGATTAAGGACTGTAGAAAGGGCCCAAACCTAGTGCCCCTCTCTCTCCTACAGAATTGAGTCCCGACAGAGGGAAGCTGAGTTATTCCTTCCCTCCCACCCTCTGACAGGGCACCCTTCGGTCGCAGCTGACAAGTGCAGTGAAAATGAGGAACTCTGAGGAAATGGTTTATTTTGTTCTCTCTCCTTTCTTTGTTTTTTCAGCTGTGCTAAGCTGGGCACCCCTTTCCTCTTTCAAGAGGTGTTGAAGAAGCTACATTAAACCATCAAAATCATCCCCTCCTTTCCCCATTAGCACCACCTTCCGGATTACCCTATGCTGGGGGTCCTGTCTGCACGGCCCCGCGGGAGGGGTGCAGAGGGGTCCCCACRGCTGCAGCCGGGCCAGCTCACCCGCCTGTCCTGGGGCTGGGCTGTGCCGGGGCAACTTGTCCTGCTGTGCGGAGGACATCCTAGTGAGGCTGTTTCGCTTCTGGGAGCTGAGCTGGCATCGTTGTGCGGCACCGGTGCCCCCGCAGGCACCCTTGCTGCCCTCGGCTGGTGCTCAGCACGGCGCCGGGCTGCACGATGCAGCCGGGCCTCCCACGCGAGCAAAACCCCTTCGCTGCAACGAGTGGGACAAGCTGGGGCTCCACACTGCCCTGCCCTAATGAGGGAGGGAGACATGGAGCTGGGTCTCATTAGCCAGAAGGATGTCATCGCGGCCCACATCACTGCATTGTCTCGCCTGGTGGCTTCCCATCTGTGCCAAACAGCGAGGATGACAAACAGATCTCCAAAGGCGTCTGCCCATGACATCCCTCCAGAAAACGAGCGCCTGCTCTGAGATGCTTTTTGCAGCCTGAGGGTGAAGAGCAGAAGAGTGGTGGCACCCCTGCAGCCAGCCGCACCACTGAAGGGACAGGCGACGTGCAGGGCTGTATCACGCCCTGTGCACGTGCAGCGCATCAGGGTGTACTGAAGAAGCCGAGCTACTCGGAGCTAGCCACAGATAAACCCTGCGTGCTACGGTAAGGTCTTGGGGCTGCAGCCAAAAGATCCTTTCCTGCTAAGTACCATGCCAGAGCACCCAACTGGGGCACACGATCGCACTGCAGCCTGAGGCTGAGCCGTGGGAGCCGTCCGCAAGTGTGCTCTCACCCTGAAGCCCGGATGAGGCCATCTGACCGAGCTTACTCTGCACTCACCATGGGCTAAAAACATGCTCACAGGATGGTTTCTGTGGCTTGGTGACATCAGGCAACCTTGGAGGCTATGGTGGTGATTCAGCTGCCTGGGCAAATCTGCAGGCAGAGATGGTTGTAGCAGGAAAGCAAATGTCTCAGATATGGACAGGCTGTGCTGGAGRAGTTAAAAGAGAAGTGCTGTTTCACAACCTTACTATAGGGCTGGGATGTAAGGGAAAGATACTGACCCCCTTTTTTGAGGGGGGAGGAAGGAATTTCTGGCCCCTTCAGAGGCGAGAAACATTTCAAGAGCTTTGTGTTTTCAGTTCTAAGTGCAGATAAAGGGAGATGGATATTTTAGGAAGCAAATGGTAATGATTAGAGTTTTAAAGACTTAAGTAGTCATTTTGTTATGAAAGACTGAATTTGTATGCTTCAGAAAAATAGTCTTTTCCTCTCAGTTGATGATAGGTTTCCTTCAATTGCCATAATTGTTCATCTTTTTATGAATGCATAACAGACAATGACATGTGATTAAATCTCCGCCCAGGGCTTCCTTTCTGAAGATCATAAAAATACGKACAGATCACTGACTGCACTATAAAAGAAGAGTATTAATTCCCAACCAAGGCTACAATATGTAGAAACACACACACATATATATATACACACACACAGATAATTCAGGAGATATATATATGTTGAATTCTCCGTGACCTATAGGTAGTTCTATACCTGACTATGAGAGTAATATAGGCCTTTAGGCCTTGTTGTGAAATAAATTTAGCTCCAGTCCCAATGACTGTGCAACCTATTATCTCAGAGAATGTCATGTGCTAAATCACAAGTTACAGTCTAAGACTAACAGTTTTGGGGAAACTTTGTGATTGTCAGAAAGTTAGGCTTAGTTTTCCTATAAAGGAGCTGGTAAAAAATAGCTTAATCATTTAGCAACAAAACAATGATTARAATTTTGGGTACGGTTGATTTTTTTCCTTGAGAGTTAACAAAGAAAGAATTAAGGGCAAGGAGGGGGGTTAATTGGAGGAATATTGTCCTGAGAGTGTATAAAAGACACCTTTTATAGCCCCTCAACACAATATTCCTTGAATTAATTGATTAAAGTTCTCATGAACTGTTACTGCAACTTTTTTAAAGTATTCGTGTAAGGCTGTTTCAGCTGACATTGTCACAGTGATGAATCATTTTGTTGTCTGACAGTGCATCCCTCAAAAGTGTCAAAGAAGGAAAGAAGCAGAGTTCTTCTCARCAGAATACTAAATAAAAGAGAATTGAAAATTAATTTCAGATTGATGAAGTCTCACTGCACTTGGCGTAGGGCTTTGCATTACATACAGCAGACACATGATACACTCCCTGGCCTCTGTTCTTCYGCTTTGATGGACACACAGACATCTCCCTGCGAATAGGAGCTTCATAGATGGACAGGGGAGACAAGGAGTGGAAAATTATCTTATGTAATTGTTTCCCCACTTTGAAGTCACAGTATCACACCTGTAAGGGTGTTGCCTTGCCTTGGGAACTTTGCTAGCACTTTCTGGGGAATATTTGTTTTATTTTGCAAAAGGACTGTGCAATAAGATCTGATGATAGTTGTCTCCATGTAGTCTCCTCTCTGGGGAGAAACATGGAGCTATCCTGGATTGATCAACTGATGCCAAATGTTATAGCTTAACTGGCTTCCTTGGGATAGTGGGAAGTAATCCCAGGTAAAGGATAGATCTTATGTTCTCAGCTAGTTCAAGCTGAAAGCTTTCTGTCTTGGCATTAAAAATAAAAGTGAAGGTTATGTCAGGGGTCAGGTCTACTTTTTTTTCTCTTTTGTACCCTTCACATTCTTTTTAATATCAATGTAAGAGAAAATGTATTGTTAACTACTTTTTAATCTTTTGCAAGAATGAAGGAATAAAGACAGAGATTCCATTCTTTACTCAGAGCAGCAAGACACTGGAAAGCAGAGTGCTGTGAGAAAGCAGATTATGGGTCCATCTGACTATCTTTTATTTTCAGCTTTCTGCCTTAGTTCCAGCTCAGCTGAAGCAGCCTGTAGTTGCTCTGAAYTGTGAGAGCTAGCTGTGCTCTTCACCAGGTTGTTCACTGGTTAGAGCCATAGGTTGAATGCAGCCACATCTTGTCACACTTTTTTGGAGGTGGGGAAAGCTGGTATAAAAGCCAGGACAATAGCTTAATGKGAACTGCTGAAGGAATTTTTAACTGGAGGCTTTCCCATCAGTGCRTGCTGCAGAAAGGCCAGAACACACAATTTTCTCACGCAGCAAAGTGCTGTGACAGGGCTGCCTCAGCAGTGGTGTTTGGCTGCGAGAGCGCATGACCAGGACACAGAGCCAGCTGCTGGAGAAGCATTTCATTTTTGTTAGGTTATAGTTAAAGAAGAAATAWGGCTAGCCCTAGTTTAGGTCAATAATTGAGGTACAAATGTTCTGTCTTTTGCAGGCCTTTTAGTTCTGCAGCTGTCATGAAGAGGTTTTCTTCAGTCAGCCCTGAGGTAAAAAGTGAACGAGATGGTGTCAGCTATTTTCCCCATTCAGAGTAAATGGCGATGCACCATTTGTTCCTGTTTGGTTCCACTTCTGTCTCATAGGCCGCTGCCAGTCTGCATTTTTATTGCATCTCAGAGGATAAGGGGCTTATTTGCATTCCAGAGAGGAGGTGCTGAGGAACCACTAGCTACTTGTGAAAAAAATGGGCACRGTCAAGTGACAACGGGCACCGCACTCCACCACAGTGCTGGCAGTTTTAGGGAGGCCAGAGAGCAGCCCAGGCCTGCCAGCTTCAGGACTGGATCTGCAATTCTACCTCTCTCCAARTGCAACAATGCAGTGTTGCAAATAAGTGATTATTCAACATCAACAGACTCCCTTCGCTCTGCTCTTCATCTTCCCCAATATTGTACAACAAATGCCAGAATGTACAACTCTGATTTGAGATTAAATGCCACCCTCATTGCAGATGATAATTACCAAATTTTTCATTGCAAATATCCAGGGAGAAGTATGTTTGCATGTTTTCAATGCTTGCAAACTCATTTTCAAATCCTTTGTCCTCCAGAAGAACAAATACTAGCTTACGTCCTCTGTCCTMTTCACATATTCAGGTTTTCAGACCTTCAAAAGTGTTTAGATCAGGCCAGGGAGGTTCAAGTTTGCCCTGCTTTATTGTTTTATTATTTAACGCCAGAAAGTTGCTAATAAACTCTGCTGAAAAGCAAGGAGGAGCTTGGCATAAGTGACATCTTATCTGAGATATAGCACTTGCAACCAGCTCAGAGGATGCATGGGGAAAGCTGACATCTATTTGGAGATCTTTACCTGGACCTCTCTCCTGAGGGTGTCTTCTTATCCCTGTTCTTTCAAAGAGCTAGATAGGGCTCACTGTGTTCTTTTAAAATGCAAAGAATACATCACCCCCMCACACATTCTCCCTATACAACAGCTAAGTGATTAGATCTCTTGTTTAGTTGAGAGACCTGGATTCTTACCTTACCTTTCTTACTTCCTACCTTTAAAGGATTCAAAGATGCCAGTTCAACTGGGTGGATGTCAGTGGGTGTTTATTTAAAGAGGGTGAGCTTCTCAGCATGAGTTTCTGAGTGGATGTAGCCGTGACTGACTTGAGATCAGTGTTTTGGGATGAATTTAATACTATTTGAGGTGACTACTTGTCCTGAGAGCATTTCTCCCACCTTATACCTTAGCTGGGATTCTCAAGTGATTTGGCAGTGGCTTACCTCATATCTGGCTCCCAAGTGGTCTTAGATGGAAAAGGGACGCACAGACCATTTAGATGAGGTAGGTCTGCCATGGATGAAGAGAACTGTGCAATAAAGACGGTGTACATGGACAAGTCCTCTCAAACTAAGGAGTGCCTCAGATTGGGTGTCAGATTAAGAGGATGGTTTTGGATTCTAGTTTTGGATGTCAGCATCTTAAACCTGCCCAGGGCTTGTCTTAGGTACCGGCATCTTTTGTCTGATCTAGCCTTGGAGCTTGAATACTTTTGAGCACTGGAGTCTCAGAGCTCTTCAGCAGCAATAATGTTTGGGGTTTTTGGCCTGCCACTGGCCAGCCAAGCCATATGGCATCACTTCTGCTTCCTGAATGGAGGCTGAAACTCGGTATGTGTAGAAATAATTATTAAACCAGGACAATCTCTCTGTGACATGGCATGAGTGAAACAGCCCAGGGCCAGAACAGGAACAAACTGGTAAGGCATGGTAGAGCTATGGTGAGGGATTAACAGTAAATGTGAGGTAATTGTCCAGAAAGCTAAGCAGTGGGAATGAGAAGGGGAATTAGATATAGCTAAGAAGAAAAAGGCTTGTTCCTAAACCTTTGCTTGTTTCAAGAGCTGACTATCACAAGGAAGTTTGTAAAGGTCTGAAAATGCGGGTGTAAGTAGTTGGTTTTCTTTGTTCCTGTTTTTTGCTGAGAGAAAACTCAATGAGTTTAATTCACTCTTCTATGGCATGAAAGTAACTCAAGAGCAACCCTAACGAAATTTTCACTAGTGAAAAATTGATGTGAGGTAAGAATCAGGGTCTTTGCTTTTAAATAGCCTGAGCAAACACACCAGCCGCCACAAACTGCAGGAGGGCTGAAGAGCCCATCCTTTTAAGACTTGGTTGCTATTTGTGTAGAGAGATCTTGATTGTTCCAGGAAACCTTCGGATGCTTATTTGTATCAGATGTGGACCTCCACCAGGTCCTTAATATGGAACCATGTGTGTTTGACTTTAAAGTAATTCAGCTGATGTACTAGTGTCAGTCTATGTCTAGAAGCATACATGGTTGTGAATGCCAACATTGACAGCTACTGATGGAGACATTTGCAGGGATCATCGTATCCCTGTATTTCAGCTCCATGAAAATCCATATGCATGGGGGGAGAATTCTGGAGGGACAGACTGGGCCAGTTGTAAATATTTTGCTTTTAAAAACTGAAGATTGCATTTTCCAAAGGGAGACAGCTGGTGGGTACATGAGAGTTAYGTAGTGACTGCAGCATTTTCTTGGAGCATTCTCACTTGAATTATATAAGTCCCTCTGTTCACTCCAGGGGCATCACTGCTACTGCAAATATGTCCCAGAGCTCTCTGGGACCCACAGAGAACACTTCTTTGAACTCCTTGCAGTTTCATCTTATGATAACTATAATTAGCCACTGGATGCTGCTGGGCAATCTGCACATCAGTATGGAAAATCCCCRAAGGTTTCTGAGCAGAACAGTCATCGGTGGCATGTTAGAATTGCTTTGTTAGCCAGACRTGACTTCAGTGCACAAATTGCAGAATTTTAAAATATTTCACAGTTTAATTAACCAGATGCTTACTTAATTAAATAGATGTAAAAATATCTGTGACAAATTACCTATCCATCTTGTCTTTCTTTCTGTCRTAATTCTTGTAGAAGATAAACCTGAATCATCAAATGTCACTTGACTCAARTATTTATGCAGACATCAGGAGAGGGAGAGTCCAAATGATTTCCTGTGAGGCTCCTCTCTTGCCTTCCCCTGTTGTTCCTGTCCACATAGAACTTGATTACATTCCTCTTGTTTGAAAAAGTAAATTATGATTTTAAATGGTTTTTAATGTTTCCTATAACATTTAGTGTTGTTGCTGTTTGAGGAATGGGAAGGGAGGGGGAAAGCTGGAACAGGAGCATGGAGGGAAGGGCTGGAGCTCTGCATGATTTATAGCAAGGAAGTTGTTTTCCCGAGGAAGGACAAGGGACAGGAGCTGAAGGACAGCCAAGGAGAGCTTTGAGGGACATTCGTGTTAATGTGAGCCTGCAGTTCATTGTACCTTTTCAAGCRGTTTGTTTGCACTCTACAACGGCAAACTGATGAAGCCAGTGTGGATGCACGCTGSTTTAGTTGCAATGGGTTAGTCTGTGTATCCTCACCCATGTGAGATGAGAGTSTGTACCTTGAAGCACAAATACTGTATTTTGCATTTATAAGTGGGAACCCAGCAGCTGAATGATGTGCTCAAAAGCAGCAATCAAGTTAGTGACAAAGTGACGTAAGACCATGAACTTCCTCTCTATCAGAGTCAAATACTTTTCTCTAGGCCATTTTATCTCTCGTAACGCAAACAGGCTGGATTAATTAGGGATATGTTTTCTCTATTGTGACTTCAATGAGGTTATAAGAAGGATGAATTTGTCCCTTAGGAYGAGCCCAGTTCGTAAATGTAATGTCCTTGCCTGTTTCATTGTGTCTTGAATTGAGAGCTAGCTCAAGGTTTCTCAGCAGTGCAGGCAAAATTTAAATCTGCTGCCCAAAATTGAAGGCAAACTGGTCTGAAAATGTATGCATTTAATCTCTGACTRCAGTAAGGGGTATTTTCAAGGAGAGAGAGAGGGAGAAGAGCTAGGGGACAACARTGAAGATTTTGGGGCATTTGGGGATGCTTTGGAGGCTTAGTTTGGGAAAAACAAAGAGATGAAGAAATTAAAGGGCCAGGAAGAGCTGTGGGATGCTTAGGTGAGCTGGAGGGGAAGGGAGAGGGGCTGAGAGGGGTTAGTGGAAGATTTGGGGGAGGTGGTCAGGGGAAGTGTTGAGTAGCTGCCTCCCTACTCCAATTCCTCCATCCTACTTCTGCCTGTATGTAGGAAGGGCTGAAAACACTCTAGGTGGAAGTAATGAACATGTCATTCTGCAAATGGTGGAGCTAATGAAGCCTGGTTTTCTGGGGCATTAGCATTGTCTTAGATTGGATTCTCTGGTGTCTAGTAAGATACAAATGCTGATCTAAAGGYTTTTCCCTCTGGGGACATCCATAATACCTCTTTCCCAGGAGGATTCCCACTGCTTAATAAGGATTTCAGGTTTTCCCTCCATGAGGGAACTAATTAGGTCTTTCTCCTCTAAGCAGCTGCCAGTTTTTGTAAAATGTGTTGGAATTTAATACCTTGGAGACCTCTTCTTGTCTGTCAAATTTGTTTCTGAAATCAATCAATGGGTTCAAAAGTTACTGGTGAGGGAGGGGATAGTCAGAGAAGCAGATACACAGACAGATGAGCAGACACACACACATACAGTGATAGCGTAAATATCACCTCCTTAGAAAAACAAACTAAAACAAATAAACAAAGGGATTTGCTTTCACCACTTCTTGTGTTCTCTGCTGTGTAACACATTGAAATTACAATCCACCAAAGCACCAGAAATAACTGTTTACATCTTTTTGCCATTACTGAGGAGTGTGAACCCTTCCTTGCAGAAAAAAAAAGGCATTGTGCCCTGCCCATATGACTTAATGTTCTTTCTTATCGATTCTTCAGTTTTGGATCTTGCAGGTGCCATCCTCCTCAGTATAAAATTACAGACTCTAGTATATGTCTAGAGCATATTCGAAGTGGCATGTTCTAAGTAGTTTCTGCCGATCTCCACATTTCAGCCCATCTGCTGTGGCCCAGGAATCATAGCAAAAGGATGGCTTTTGGTTCAACCAATCCCACTTTCGCCTTGCAAGACGAAGACGTGAGACATTACATCCACATACTTTCCACAGTCCATCCTGGCACCTGACAGGACTGTAATCCCTGCAGAGGTTTACTCCTCATGAGTATGCTGCACCCCACAAGCTGGAGTGAAGTGAGACCACATGCCAGCCACTCTCCTCAACAGCAGGACTCATGTGGCTGTGGGAGTAAACAAACAATTACTCACCAAGGGATGTAATAGCAGGCATGCTTCTGCCTGCTGGCAGATGTTTAAGGAGATTTCTCAGCATCCCTGCCCCTTTCTGCACAGTGATGACACCAAACAGTAGGGCTGGGCAAGTAATTGGGCTTTCTGTCTGTCTTCTCACCTGTGCTCTCCCCAAGGAGGATGGTCCACCTGGTAGAGAATAGCTGGAGGTGATTTTCCCACATAGAGCCATCCCATTCTGCACAGCACATGCAAATACTCCCCAGCAATGGGACAAACAAGGACTGTCTAGCTCAGAAGTGATGACAATGTGCCCAACGATAAATATCTATGTCCTAGTCCTGAATAGTTTTTCAGAGCAAGCAGAGTTAACATCCCATGAGGACTGAGAACACCTTTCCCTCTGAAGCCAGTGTGGTTGGGTGGTGATCATACTCACCTAGCAAGCAAAAGATGTAGATTCATAGTCTTTCAGGCAAAAGAGGGGACATACTGATATCACATGTGTTTGACTGAATACCCACTGAGTAAATTATTCACTTAGTAAAAAGGGATGATATCTACCTCTTTTTTTTCCTGAGTTCTCTCTGCCATATTTTCCTCTTCCTCATCTTTAGTTTCAGTCAATTCACTATTGAGCAACAACAACAGAGTTCCTTTCTTGTAGTATTGACTCTTCAGCTGGGGCACGCTAGTCCTGTAATTGGTCACAGCAGCGCTTATATGAGTCATTTGGCTGTCCTGCATGTGCGTGACTTCAAGGAAGTGCCAGTCGGTAGGATGTTAGAAACATGCACTTCAGAAGTTACAGCTCTGATATCCTCCAGCAGCATTTTTCAGGGATTCCTTTCACRGAGATGTTTGGGCTGCAGCCCGGTGTTATAATTACAACACAATCCTTACATTTTTATGCCAGCTAGTGGTACTGGTAATATTTTAATGAATCATATAAGTGTTTAATCCTTGTTAGAATCCTGCTAAGCTCTTTGCCTTAATAATTATCTTGTGGGCTAGTTCAGTCAGTACAAAACTCTAATACAAGAAAAATGTCCCTGAGACTAGGATGGAGTCAAATAATTCAGCAGTGCATTTGAATGCAATGGAAAGTGGAAGTTTAGAATCACTTGGTTCAGATCGKCTGGCCAGTGAACCTTTCTGGCAGACTGTGGGCTGTACAATTTATGATGCTGATTTACTTGTGCTTTCGGTGRAGATTATGAATCAGAAGCATTTTCATCAGTGCAGCGCAGCTCCTGTGTGCACAAGCTGGACAACCAGAGGGATCCAAGTGGTGGCATKAGAATGGGTTTGTCTTTCAAAACTCTCTAGCTATGCTCAAAGCTTCTGAATCACCCTTGAAATCTCACTGAAGAARAATCAGACATACGCAAAACTCAGCTGCAGGATGACTGGGAATGTTCATCTTAAAAATGTATCCTGTGTTTATCAGACAGGAACATAAGGAAGGACTCAGCTCCTTGAGTGTGATGTTTATGATGTATTCAGGGTGAGACGAGTGTGCTGCTGCCGCCTTTGGTAAGAGATGTGCAAAGGTGTCTAGTGAGAGGCTTGYAGATTCAAAGGGCCGAGTGGCCTGCAAGATGGCCTGTCAAATGATTCAGAGGGCACTGAGTACCCTGAGAGATGAACGATTCTTTGCCAGCCTTTATCATCAGTCTGAGGTTCCTTTCAGGGGTCAAAACTATTAGTTTGGTTGGGACAGTCTTCCACAGTTGCACCCAGGTGAGCTGTTGCTGTCTGTGTAGCGCAAAATGTAACTATTTCCAAACACAAATCAGCCTTTCAGTGYATGAGTGAAAGGCACTAGAGTTTTTCTTCTCCTGTAGGCTGAACCCAGGAGGAAAGTTTGCTTACCCTTGCTGCTGCTCTGGTTTGTGCTCTGTGGGGTGGCTTCAGACAGTAACCAGGTGGGGGGGGGGGTCTGACCCTTTGGGTCTGAGCCTACAAGCAAAACTTTTTATTCAAAAGCTTTCCTTCTTTCTGTTTTATGTGCATCAATGGTCCCTGGTACTAGTGAGAGACAGTGATATTTCAAGCATGTTAAACATACAGRAAAAAACACTCATGAACAAATAGAACTAAATCAATCTTTTTAAGCCCTAGGCTGGGACTCTAGTGAACAGTACACTTGCCACAACTCAGTCAGTACTTCRTCTTGAGAAAGGAAGTTCTCACTGCTCTGAGCAGTTTAGCTGCTTATAAAATAGAGATGTTACTGCTCTCCTTTGTAAAACCACTTTGAGAGCTGTAAGTGCAATATAAGAATATAATAATGCAACATATGAATTGCTAAGTATTAGCTCCGGACCAATGGAGGAAGCACATTGCTRTGTTGATACAGGCTTTGTATGATTAAAAGCCAATTTGCAAGTCTGTGGAATGAACTTCCTCCATGTTAGTGAACATGTGATTTTTGCTTTCTGGGAGTACCTCTGCAAAGGGTGGCCTCTGGAGAGCACCAAGAGRTGCACTACTGCTTCTGCTGAACTTAAAATACCATGGTCTTGGAGACTAGTACTATTCTTCAGCCAGTCTTCCCCTTCACAACTGTGGGCAGATGGGTTGGTGCACAGAAGCCAKGTGGTAGGGAGCATTAGGTATGCTCCACAGGACATGACATAAAGGATAAATATCTCTGACTGGGTCCAGGGACCAGAATAAGACTCTGCAGTGATGCACATTGTGACAAACCTGGCTTATCAGAAGGGTCTCCATGGTTAGAAGGAACAATTATAACATACGCAATTTGCAGCTTAGAGCTGCACATCTGAACTAGAGACTGGTTGCAATTTAAAGATCTGCTTCTGAAACTTCTCAGCATATTACAAGGCATTGCATTCAAGATCAGTGTACTCTGGTCTATGAGGTTAAGCAAATCCACCTGCAAATCCCCTTCCCCCCCAAAAAAAACCCTCAAAACCAAAAAACCAAACTCCTAAACCCTCAAGATACAGTTCAAAAGCTGGCTTGGATTTCATCCTATAAATTTTACTCATGGAAAACTCCTACTTAAGTTAGGAGATTCTGCACTAAAAAGACCTACAAGATTGGACTTTACATTGCTGATATTGCAGACCCATGAACCTAAGCCTGCTTGTACATGGTGTCATCACTCACATTACCAGTGGACAGAGTTTGTGCTCTAACTAATGACCCTTCAGATTTTTAACTTACACAGTTCTTTATTAACTGTGGGAAGGGCTGTTTGTTCTTTAGCATCAAAGAACAAATTAAATACAATTTTATGAGTAATAACTCCAGCTGTTGCTGTAAAGTGGACACCTTAAAAACTACTTTCTAAACATAGAARTGGGAACCCAATAATCAACAGATTTTACAAAACATCCTGCAAGTCTAGACTACCAAGGGAAGTGACTTCCAGAGGAACAGCCCCTCCAGCAAGGGTGTCCTGCCTCTGGATAGGGAACACTAAATTCTTTGCTGATGAGCTGTGTTCATTTATACCAGCTGCAAACCTAGCACATCAGTTCAAATTTCCTGTTTTGGTGAAAATGTTGCTTATGAGCCTTGKTGCATTTACACTGCCTCCATCCCCTCATCTAGAGCCTGATTCTGAGGCCTTAGCCCTCAGGGATTTTAGATTTACCCCCCAGCCTCCAGAGCAATAGCATTACATTCAAGTGCTTCCACTGAAAACTTTACTCAACTGCAATATCAAACCAGCTGGAAAGTAAACTCATGTCCTGGCTCACAACTGTATTTTTCCAGCTCTTAGTAGCTCAGTAGCAGGAGGTTGGATCTTCTCTTAATATTACTCTATGTGGCTTCAAAGAAGGATGTGTTTTTCTCCAGCCATTTTCTGATCTATGCACAAGGGTTCCTCTGTGAAAGTGTGCAGGAAAGACCAAGAGCAAAACTACTCTTGGCCTTAAAGGAAGAGAAAAGAGTAGATATAACCCAAGGCAGATATAACCCAAGGAAAAGGAAGAACGGTGTTCTGGCTGGTGAGCTCTCGCCTGTGCCTGGACGCGCGTGTGAGCCTGTAGCTGTGCGTCGAGGAGCAGACAGCGTGATGTCTGACGCCCGCACATACGCTGTGACGTGAAAGACCCTGCAGCCGAGCCGCGGCGAAAGGGAGCCTCCTGGTATCTATTGTGCGTGGTAGGTCTGTGTTGGCAAACACATATGGAAGGAGCCCTCTCCATCTGCGTCTTGCTAACTGTTGAGGGTTTCTCTCACACGGGGGGCCCAGGCTTTACAGTTGTGGTTGTGGATTCCTGGGTGGGGAGGGGAGCTGCAGGGGTTGTACCGGGCAGGCTCGACTGGGGCCGGGGGCGGGGATCTTTCCAAAGGGAGCAAGGAGAAGCTGGAGATCTGTTAATTAAAGCACTCACAGATGGTTTATGTTATAGGACATATGTGTGTGCCTCAACACATGACTCGCATCCTAGCCAATTAACGACCTCGGAGAGGGATGCCAGCCTCGTGAACCAGCGAGCGCTGGAGAGGMTGCTTGGAGGGACAACAGGGGCAGGATGAAGTAGGGTAGATCCTGCCGGGGCATCACTTTCCACAGGTCSGGCTTTTCTAGGTCCTGTGGTCAGAAAACATGGCGAGTGAATTACCTCCATCACACTCCCCATGGTCCCATGGAAATGCTGGCGGGCACTCGGTACCCTCTACTCACTCTCACGCCGTGCAGCTAGGCGTTGTGTGGTGTATGGCCACTGGTTTCGCACTTGCACTGGGCTGATCTTGCCTCAGGAAGTCAGGGGAAAGTACTGACTCTTAGTGATACAAACACAGTCCAGCACCGAGTTTCTTGAAATAGATATATATTTTAACTACAAAGAGATATTTTAAGAAAGTTACAACAATACAGCATACAATTTATCCTGTCATTGAGCTCTGCAAACCTCACAAGTATGTTTTATGTTTGAAATATTAATAATCCAGTGAAATTATGTCATTGGCTCTAAGATTAAGTGGGAAACAGAAACATGACAGTGACAACTGTGTAAAAACCAGATGAATAAAGACAGGAAAAAGAAAGCCCAACCTGCTCCACCCTGTCAGATTAACGAAAGAATGATAAGCCTGAATTTATGTATGGATAGGATCCAGCTCTGGTTAACAGCTTGGAAACGTGGGTTACAGGTGCCTCAGTGTCTGTCCATCACACTACATGACTCTGCGTTGGTGATAGCTCTCTCCCAACAAGCATATATGTTCTTACTGCTGACCACAGCAGTCCAGTTCAGGTCCCAGAGCACTGTTGCTTTGTTTGGGCCAATGTGCAATTTACTCTGGCTAATTAATCTTTTAATTTCAAAGAGTTTACTTGCATTGCTGAACATTTGAACATTTGCTCCACAGGTACAAAGGAGTTTGGGTGTTTGATTTGCAAAGCCAAATGCCTTAAATGTTTTGAGGATTTTAGCCAACAGTCATGCTGAAAGTTTGTGTTGGAGTAAGGAACTAAAACTAACTCTCCTCCCAAATCCAGGTTGCCGGAGTAAGCTCTGGGTCAAATCTGATCACCTCCTATCTACCACTTGCTCAGTAAATGGTGGTTAGAAATGCCTGAACCTTTGGAACTTTGAAGGCAGCTTCATTTCTCTAGCTGATGAAATGAAATTTTCTGCTGAAACTTGTTTATAGACCTTTTTCATGCTTGGGAGTGAAACTACTTCAGCACCAGAAATATTTAATCTTAAAAAATGCCTGGAGTGACAAACACGAACCAGTCAAGATGGTATCATCATCAGGTGATAGTGGTTGGGGGAATGCTCTAAAACAAAATCAAAACTCCAAAAATGGAAAATGATAATTGGAAACCAAGACTGAAATATGATGATGAAAGAAAAGCTTTTGTCAAAAATCAGAAGATTGGACCGGCTAACCTTGGCTAAACCCCRGGCTGATGACGGCATGTGGCTTTTGATCAGCTTGGAGCAGAGCACAGMAAATACATGCGCCTACAGAGAGCAATGCTGATACACCCTAAGACCCAGTGAAATACAGGACCTCAGCTTCTGAGACATGGCAGCACTTGGAAAAATGTCTCCATTGCTGCTGTCAGCAGCAGTGACAATGACATGGCATATGTTGTGCTGGTGTTTCAGTAGGTGCCAGCAACTCTTCCAGCTGCGGSAGAGGAAGGGCCAGCGAAGGGAACTGCCAGGGTACATTAATATGGCACTGACCAGGAGGAAATCCTGGTCATCGCTCATGTTAGCAGSTCCCATTTCTTCTTGCTTCTTCATTCTCAAAATTTCCAGAGTGAGATCAGTAAAGRGTATTGATCTGAGGAGTTAAAAGAACAAAAGCTAAACCAAAAAAACTCCCCAAAAAATTAGCTTATGAGGAAATCATGTGGGTCTCTGAGTTCATTTTAAGTGGAATTCCCAGTTGTGCAGATTTCACACTGTCACAGGATACGTCTATTCAGAAGGTAATTCTGTAATTCAGCTCTTTTTCTCACCATCTTATGTTAGGAGAGGGATAGAGAGAGGAGAAGTACGTGTGTTATTCTGCTCAGCTAAGTCAAAACTAAGCACAGATATACTGTGGTCGGGAATGTTTAGCTGATTTGAATATTTGCCATAGTCACTTTCAGAAAACACACAAAAACTTCGGCCTCTGTTACACGGAACAGTTTGCTAGAGGGGAGCCCTTTGTCTCGCCAGAGTCAGTGTGGCTTCACACGAGCAGAAGGGCACGATGGTGCGTCTCCTGGAAGGACTAGATGCTGATGTGATGTCTACAGCATGTTGCAAGCTTATTTAATTGATTAGGCATTTATATTGATATTTAAATATACGGAAGGTAGTCTCCTAGCCGTATTAAAGTATTTCTGCACTGTTTTTTTGSAGGCTGAAATGCATAATGACCAGTTGCCCCAAGCAGTTCACTATGCTGGTTTTGAGAGAAACAAGGGCTTTTGAGAAGCTGGTTATTTCCTTTCCATTTAGAGCATTGTACTTGTCTGAAAATGTATGCTCACAGGATAGATTGCACCAGCCATAACCAGGTAGTTGTATTTGGAAATGATATTGAAAGCCTCAGCTCCTGAAGGAAAGTGTTATAGAGTGAAAATCTCTGCTCTGCTTTAGAAAAGGAAAGCTTGAGCATAGTACTCCATAGCTGGCTCTGTTAATCTTAATCAAGGAGGCAAATAGAAAGATTTACAGCAGTGCTGTTCTTACAAATCTTATTAAAGAAATAATCAAACATGTGATGSTGGGGGCAACTACCTTCTGATTTTTGAGTGCCTAGGTTCAGCATAGTTGCCCAAGAGTTAGGGATTGAACTCCCAATGTCTTCCCTCCCGGTCAGGTCTTCCACATGTGCTCCAGCTTAGCACAGCCAGGCATTTTGGATGRCTTGAGGTGGCAGAGCAGGTCTGGTCTCCTGCTGTAGCAACAAAGTGTGAGCTTGATTATTGTCCATAACTTTTCCCAAAGGCTGTCCTCGTCTGCCACTGTGCAGACCCATGCAAGTATCCCAAGCAATGGGGCACTGGGACTGCGGAGGCAAAGGCCCCTGGATGTGATGCTACAATATGATTTGTATCACCCCTTTGTGTGCCATGGAAACCAGAGTGCCATAAGCAGGCCTGCTGSACTCCAGTATGCCTTAGACTTTACAGGGGTGTGGTAAATTAAAATAGAGCTTTCRGTTACTATTTCATTGACATCAACTGATTTAAAAAATGGGGCTGGGCAGGTCTCATAAGAGAAGTCTTCTCCATTACAGTCTTACATACTCTGCCTGTTAACATTTCAATTAGGAAAATATGCTAGGTTGCCACGGGAGTGAGTTAGGGGATTTTGTGTGTGTATGTGTGTGTGTGTGTGTGTTTTGTCTGAAAAGTCACTTTTTATATCAAGAAATTAGAAGAAACCAAAACCCCTACAAGACAATGAACAGCTTAGCTTCAGCTAGGAAGGAATTAGCGATAGYTGGCTACAGTTTGCCTCCCCAAAGCAGCCTAGTGCTGGAATTGCTGGGTACTAGAGAGCTTATTGTATCATCAGTCCCTGACTGAAACACGCCTGCAGCAGCTGACCACCCTGTTATGGGGATGTCTAGGTGCTTTCTGGTGCTGGGACTGGAAGGGCTATCTATATTTGTTTCATCAAAACACGCAACTTTTAGCTTCCAGACGAAGAAACAAGGGGACTTTTGTTGGTTATTTCTGTTTTCCAGTGACCCTCATTTTTTTTTAATGCAGGCTGGAGCACTTTGCCAAGCTATGCGTGATGTGCTGGCTCTGTTACCAACTATGGTGTTGGCTGAGGGTCAGGGAGTTGCAGGACCTTTGCCGGAAGAAAAGTACCAGGCCATCAGGTAGGTGAACAGATTTCAAACTGTTACCCGAACTCCTTGACATTTAATACCTGGGTCAAGAATGAATTCCACAATGAGAGATTTTTACATGCACCAGTTAACAAATAGTATTTTTTATGATGACGCAGGAGGGGTAAAAACCTTTCTGTGCCGAACTCAAAAGCAAAACCCGTTGAAATCAGCAAAGCCAAGATTTCACGCCACATCTTACTACTGGGCTGTGGAAACACTTCCAGGTGTCTTTTAGGGACTTTTTCTCCCTTTACTTTTCTGTAGTGACTTACAGCCTGCATTACCGAAAAATGTGGGGATTAAGGCGCTGGCTTGTTTTCTGGGTGGGGGTGGGAGCTGGGAGTCCCCGCCAGGCTTGAGTGGGGCACTCCCTTTGGGGGGCAGCTTTCTCCCATCCCCAACAGGAGGAGCCATCACCCTGTTACGTGTGCTTTGGAGTTGGGCTGGCACAAAGGAAGGGAAGAAAAAGAAGGTCCCCAGGCCAGCGACATGGGCATGAAGGATAGTAGGGACAAAAAAATGGAAAGTGGGTGATGATACCCCAGCAGCTCCTGAGCTATGCCAGGCCCACTCAGGTGACGGGCTTGTCCCTGCTTCCTGAAGTGCCCCGCAGTGCTTTGAGCCTCGACTATTTCTCTTGCTGGGAATGGGGCAAAGAACGACTGCAGGCTCCCGTACCGCCCATCCGGTGCTTTGCGGCAGCAGCAACCTCACTTGAAGCATGCAGTCCTCTTGAAATATTGGAGGCTTTTCGTCGCATTTGTGCTCTGAGATCTCTTTGAATCTGGGATTTAATTTAGACTTTTTTTTTGGAGAGGCTGTCGGGGCGGAAGTTTGTACCTTCTCCTGCTATTTATTTTTGCATGGTGCACGCTTTCTGCCGTCTCCCAGTACAAATTCAGGAGTTATGCACAGAAAACTGTGCAAAGCAGGTGAAGCCATTTGTTTATAGTTTGAAGTGAAGCATTAAAAACAATGGGCTGAGGAAAGCATGAAAGCAGATCAATCCCAACCCCGTTTTAACTTCCTCTCCTTCAAGACCACTTTGAACCTACAGTAATTATGATTCTTTCTGCTAGCTTAAATCACCCTTGCCCTCATTAGAGCTGTGCAGAATGACCATTTTCCATTTCATGAGTTGCCACGTGTAAAAGCTGCTGCGTTTGCAAGTATTCAGACATACCTGGCTGCACTACACCAGTCATAAGTGATAACAGTCATAATTAATATCCATTATACACCTTCCGTGTACACTGACATCACTGATAACATCAAGTGCAATTTATTTCATGCTACAAACAGCAAACTTTATTTTTTCTGAGGCATCAGAGACATATGCTGGTTTGTGTCACTYGGGAACAGGTCCACTTCAGGTGCTCTTCCTGAGGGGATACAACTGACCTGRAGTCATATTAAAAGTGTATCCTTCTCTGTGGACTTAGGGTGCAAGAAAGGGAAYGGGTTCTCAATCAGCAAAGACTTTTTAGGCAATTTTAGGCTTTGATGGTCCTTTCAAAATTAAGTGTTAAATTCTTGGGACATAGTTATGGTTCCAAAATGTTTCTCTGAAAGGTATGACCCTATTCGCAGCTGCCTAACAGTTCAGTTGCTTTCCATATATTAAGAAGTCATTTTTTTTCTACTATAATGTTTTGAAAAAAAAAAAAGCTACCTAAATGCATTAATACGTCCTTCTTAAGGGTGTGAGCTCAAYGGTCTATTAGTGACCTCTGTCAGCAAAGTGGATCCTATCTGTTTCTCCTGCCTCTAAAAAAGAGCTCTTTGGAGACCTCTAAATATTACAGCTGATATCCCATTTAAAGCAGCAGCCGGTGCTGGGGCAGGGAAAATGAAAGAAGTGGCGCTCCTTAAACRCCCGCTCTGTTCCTCCTCCGACTCTCCCATCCCCGGCGCTGTTGCATCGGGGGTAGTTTGGCTTCTCCACTGCCTCGGAAAGGTTTGAGGCACGGCTGAGAGAGGACAGGAAAAACGGGCGTGCAGATAACACCCCCGGAAGGTTTAAACGGCTGCCTGGCGATGCAAACTTTTGCACCCCTTCCAGCCCCGCGGAGGTTAATCCCTCCCCGTCCCTCTCCTTTCACATGCACGACGGGGACGAGATTTGCGG
>NW_028186568.1:4177861-4218364 GCF_003343005.1 Rhea americana
GGGGCAGCTGCGGCGGCTCCCGGCGGGGCCGCGGCGGCCGCGGCTGGGAAGGGGCCGCCGGCGCGCGGGGCAGGAAGAGCCCACTGAGCGGAAAGAACAAACTGCGCGGACCTGCCTGACACGCGGGTCAGGGGGTCACCCGGAGCTGGTGGAGGCGGTGCGGCAGATTGGAGGCTCGCGATGCCCCTCCGACATCGTTTAGACAAACAAGCAGATGGCAGGTGTCAGCGGTGACAAAGAGCCATCTGTGCAGCGGGGACCGTCCCCTCCATTCTCTCACAGGCTACTTCATTAAACCCTCACTTCAGAGTGACTGCGCCGTAGCCTTTAACCAACGGGGCCCCCGCTAGCGCCGCTTTCTTTTCCCGCGGCTGCTTGCGTGCTGCTCCCGGCTCGCTCGCCCGCACGGGCACCTTGCTCCCTCCAAAGGGGCGGGAGGGGAAGAAAGTAAAAAMCAAAGCACCCCGCAAAACGCTCCTGCCCCGCCAGCGAAAACGGCGTTTGCGCAGAGCGGGACCTGTGGCTGCAAGCAGCTGAGGAGGGGCTTTCTTTAAAAATACGCTCCTGGCCTGGCAGTTATATAACCCAGTGGGCCAGATGAAAGCTGTGAAGGAATCTGACATGTTTGCAACTCAGGATCCATGGAGAGGCAGGGGCAGGAGCTGCCAGCAGCGAACCAGGCAGACTTTCCCTCTTAGGCAAAATGTGGTGAAGGGCCGAGGGAAGCTCTCCAGGCCTGGCCCTTCCAGCTCTACCTCCTCTGGGAACTCAAACAACATCTCCCGCTCTCCCAGGCGGCGCGGAATTCAATTTTCTGAGCCGGGAGCGCAATTTAAGAGACTTCCCTTGCTGTGAAAAGTGAAAATACCCAACAACCCCCTGGCAGATGTCAGGCGTGGGCCCTGGCAGCGGATCTGGATCGTCTAGAAAAGCAAACAAAYGTGCAAAGCTGCTTCTAGTGGGGCTGCCGAGGATGCCAACACRACGGGGAGGGGAAAGCCTGGTGAGCCCCTGCTCTGAGAGCCTCCTCACAGCTGCTCAGGGCTCTCGCAGCGGCCACTCATCTGCGCGCTTCGAGCAGCAGGCCTGAGCAGGGGTGACATCCTTCTCATTGGGTCCAGCGGGGGGAGAAAGGGGCGTGGGTGTGCTACATGATTTATTTATTTATCTCGTTTGACTGTGGTGGGGGATCTGGGAACTTTCTAGGCCACTGCACCTCTCCGGCCAGTCGCGCTACTTTAGCCTCCCCTGCAGATCCCAGTGGAGAACGGCACCGGGACTGTTGCCTCCAAAGAGACTTGACTGTCTTGGGAAATCTCGGGGGAGCTCTTCGACTATTTTCTAGGTGATTCCTGCCCCGTTCTTACAAACAAAGAAATGAGAAACCCCAGAAAGCTGCAGCAGAGTGAGTGGAAAGCACTGAGATTCATCTTCTCGCCCCGCTTCCCCATCTCCGAGCATTTTCAGGCAGCCAAAAGAAACAATCACAAGTAACTCATTAGAGAATGAGTTTTTCTGTATGATGAATTTCAGCATTGGTTCAAACAAAGCAAAAGCTATTCTTAAACTCCTGCCAAGTCCCTGATCAGGCTTGAACTGAACTCTTTAACAGTGCTTATTTTGTTTGTTTGSTTGTTTAAATGGGTTTCTGCACTTTATGATTTCAGCTAGGGAAGCAGAGAAAGGCGCACAGAAATGCTAAATCAAAAGCTATCCTTGCATCATCACTGATTTCAGCAGTACCAGATAGGACTGGAAATATCCTAGAAAAGTGCATTGGGCAAGGTTTTCCAGACTGAGGATGTCCGGATACATTTAGAATTGCAATACTTTGGACCAGCTCTGCTGATACGTTTCCGCTGTCAGGTAGCAGCACTCAAGTGACAGTGTAAATCACGATCACTTCTTATAATCGTGGCTTGTGATGTATGTGGCTGTACTCTTTCTTCTTCCCATGAACCTGTCCCAAACGCTGGTGTAAGGAGCTTGGGCCAAGTTCTTCTCTGAGAAGTTGCTGTTAAGTCCTGAAAATGAGAACAGAAAGAAAAGCCTTATCTTTCAGCAGYAATTACACTTGGCTTCTGACTGGCAGTGTTGGAGTCTTTCCTAGTTTATAAACGCTGGAGTCCTCCAGGCAGCTGTGCAGATCCACTTAAGGCTTCTGAGCGATAGARGTGATGCTTAGAGCATCGCAGCATCCATGAAGGAAGTCTTATTTCCTTCTTAATGGGAAGAGGCTCCAGGGAATCTCGCAAAAGACTAACCAGTTACAAACAGCAAACCTGTTTGTTAGTGCCCAGTAGGTGGGCTAACAACAGCGGAAAAGGGCCAGTTGGCTAAGAAGGGAAAKACAAGTCAACATTTTCCATCCTATTAGCAAATTTACTTACAGTAATTCCCAGCCAAACCATCTCACTTAGTATAGCTTGAGAATAAAGCCTTGGCAATGCACTATCCACCTTTCAGGTCTGCCCGTGCTTCATAGCTAAAGGTCTGCTCCMTGGTTAGATAACGCTCTGCAGAATAATTGTATTTGCCGGCAGCTTCCTGCTTCTACTGATAATAAGGTGAAAATTTCTCATTCCTGACAGCTCATAAAGCAACCTTCTAACAAATTCCTGATACCTAACAAATGGAGGAGAATCAGCAGACGACTAGCAGGTATATTTTCGGTCAGCCTTTAGGTGGAATTTGAAGGGGTGTGTGTGTGTGTGTGAGTGTGCATGTGTGTTTGTGAGAAAGAGAGAGAGCACGCACTCACATGCATACGAATAAAACACAGTTTAATTTCTTAATTATTATCTTCCAATGGAAACATTAAGATATTTTTAATATAAACACATTTTACCAGTAAGCAGCAATAACTGCCATTTGCTTATYCCAAGTCTTAGCTTCTAAYTACTTAAKTTCTGAATTATGCTGAAAATCTGTYTGGCCAGSGAATGCAGAAGTGGCCTAAGTTCTAACATACTCGGATGACGGACAGAAGCAAACTGTTTTTTTTGTCTCAGGAACATTTCTGATTTAATAACACTTAAGAGAGTCCACGATGATCACCCTCTTTCCTCCTCAACTCCCACAGCTGCCCAATTCATATATTTTGCGTCAAGCTTACAAAATAAGCTTGTCAGCCTAGTGTCTGCCTGGGTATCTCTGCAAAGCTGCAGGAGCAGGCTGCAGTCTTCCTGTTACTGAAAGATGTGGGATTCCTACAAAACATTATGGCATGGTAATCTGATTTACACAGCTACAGGGATAATTGTGAAACCTCACATAATTAGTCAGTATTTGAATGATGGCATTTCCTTTTTGAGATGGGCTGTTTCTCCGCAATGGTATATTCCCACCCTATCGGGTATTCCTTCGCTTCACTAAGTTAACTGACACGAAGAAGAATTTTTACCAGGCAAAGGCTCAGGGAAGGCTCAGGCAAGATATAGTGGCCTGAACACGTAGTTAGTACAGCTATGACATTAATTTTAAAGGTAGTCTATCTTGTCTGATCGATGCAAAAAGGTCAGGGTTGCTACTCAGTATCCTCCTTGTCTTCTTTGAACAAATTAGTATCCATAGACACAATCAGGCCCTCAAATATTCACAGCTGTGGTTCAAATGAAGTCTCCTAATGAAATGCAAATTCAGTAAGACAGTTACATGATCAGCATCAGCTCATTAAGGCCTGCCGAGTCYGTGCCTGCTCTTTGTTAGACTGGCGTAAAGATGCCTCCAACTTTGGTGGAATGATTCTGGGTTTAAAGCTGTCCAGCTCCAGACAAGGTTTGGCCCTGGTGGCCAGATGAGGGGTGGGGTGGGGGAGCTGCACAGCCTCAGCCAGATCAATGGGGCTGGGCTGATGAATATCAGTTGAGGGTCTGTCTCACTGACTCTGAATGTGAGGTGGTGGGGTTGGGTTTGCTCTCCTCCGCCCCACCATGAAATCGGCAAGCGGTTCACCAAAGTCATAAGGTGACACTAATAAATACAAGCACCCAAAACACAGCCTGAAGCAAAGTCAAATTTGGACTTGTGTTTGAGGTTTTTCTCTGGAGAGGCTCTCAACTTTTATTTGAAAAGTTCTTGAAGTCATTCTCTTTCTTCAGACTGGGGAGGCAGTTTAAAGGGTGTCAGGCAGCTGGCTTGCTACCTTCCTGACCTCACTTCACAATGTCTGTGTTTCTGTGAAAGGGTTGCCCCAGACAATGCACAAGGGATGCACAGCCCTTGCATCTAAGTACAGAGTGTTTTTTTTTCTTTTTTTTCTTTTTTTTTTTTCTGTAGCTCCAGCAAATGTGGTGATGTTGACAGGTCTGACCTGCTCAGCCATAATGAGATACTGGGAGAAAAGGGACAAATGCAGTTACCTCTTGCCACAAGTCTTGCTGCTGGGAGATGAACTTTGCTACTCTGCCTTGGCTTTAACAAATGCCCCTCAGTGTATCTCAGTGCAAATGTGTTTCCTTTTCATTTTCAAATAGGGATGAATCCAGTATGTTGGATTAGAAATTTCCCATCGCTGACAAAAGTGGAGGGGGAAAAAAGCCATGTAAAGTTCAAGAGGAGGGCAGACAGAAGAATGAAAACAAAATGAATGAGCAAGAGCTAGTTTCTGCTTTCTTTATAGGTAGAATTTTGTGATAATTTTTATTTTGAGATATTTTATGGAAGTTTTCTTTTCTTTTTTCTTTTTTGGCAAACCCAGCATGAGGAAATTGAGATTTTTTACTAAGGCTGTTTATGCATTAGATCTATGCATTCAATGCCAGTTATCCAGAAAGAGTGTAGGTACAAAAATGCAAGCATGCTTATTAAAAAGGAAAAAGATTCTTTTAAGAGCTAGACTTTGTGAGTGTACTTTCTGCTGTTTGATTTTCAGTGTTTTACACTTGTATACTAAAAAGGAATTTAGGTTACATTTACAGCAACATGCATAAGAATAGCTGATTATTTGTTTAGGAGTGTAGCAAATCCTGGAACAGAATAATACAATTTTGTACGTATCTGGAATATAGCAGTGCATTCAGGGTAGATTTGAGTCTCTCCTCTCTTCCCATTAGCACCTTGTGAAGTGGCAGTTGTGGCCTGGATCACATGAGGAGGGAACTGGTTTTTGAAGAAGAAGATAAAAAAGAGGAGGAAACTGTGTTTTGGAAAAAAAAAACAGCCTGGAGAAAGCAGTAGGAGAGCAGTGGGAAGGGTAAGAGGATTAGCAAATAGAGCTTGTGAGGACAGGTTGAAGGAACTGGACTCGCTTCATCTAGAAAAACCCAGTCTGATGGGGGGACTGTGATAGTGGAACTCAAATAACATGAGGTCAATAGAGGAGAGAAACTGATTTGTTGTGCAGTAAGAGAGATTTAGGTTAGGAAAAGCTGTCTAACTGTAGATATAAGGAACAATTGTTTAGGGCAGTTGGGGCCCCTGCTCATGAGAAGGTGGGTAGGATGGACCAACGTCGCCAGCAGTGGGCTTGGGCTCTTCATCCTGCCTCAGAGTGGAGATGAGCCAGGTCATCTCTTGGGGTGCCAGCCCAGCCTCCTGCTAATACAGACCAATTAATGAGGACATACAGAGGCAGTTAAGTAGGACAGGCAAGAATGAGATGGAACATTTGTAGTTTGGACCATGCAAGCATATGACACAGAAATTTTCTGCATAAATATGAGGACAGAAGACTAGTCTCACATCAGACTCTAAGACAAATGCTTCCCCCCCCCCCCTTCATAAGGTATGACAGACTAATTCCTCTTTGCCTCACTACATATTGTTACCCTCCTATCTTTGACCCACATGTTCCCCCAGATAGCTGCTAAAGTCATCTGGTCTGGGAACAATAWAACTTGGCTGTGGTAATCAACATCCCCAGTAGTTATAGCAAACAAAAAGTCTGTACATGCACAGACTATAGCTTCCAGTCATATATTGACCAAAATGTGCTTAAAGCATTGACTGAATGACTTTGGGTAACAGTAATAATCATAAAAGCCAAAGAATCCTCAAGAACAATTTGTGAGTAGGAATAGAAGTAAAACATGTTGGCTATATGACTTGCTAAAAATAGCCATCMCAGCTCTAGCTGTCATCACATCTCTCCTCTAATCCTGCAAGTAGCATGTGAAGGGTTACCCTAATGCCCCTGCAATGATTCCTCACTTGGAGTGCACAGAGTCGTGTGGCTGAGAAGCCGCGAGCAGACTGCCAAGCAAAGCCAAACTTGTTCTCCCGGCTTTATGCAATCAGCTGCTGCTCCTGCCGTTTTGTCATCAAGTCAGCCGCAGCCTTCCCCATATTACTGAGAAATATGCTAAAGCAACCCAAAGTGTCACACTTTCAATGGAGGCTTTCACTAGTTACAAGCAGCTTTTTTATGACACATTAGAGTTGCCCTTGGTGCCAAGTTCTTACTGAAGAAGAGCTTAAGAAATCATAAAAAATATCACCCCAAAAAGGTATTAGTGAGGCAATAGCATTTCTTATGCTCTGTCATGATGCCAAATTCCAATGCCAAAAGTACTCAGTGTGTGTTAGAAACAAAAATCTCCCGTTTGCAGCAGCTTATCAAAGGAAATGACACCAAAAAACAAGGTTTGTGCATTTTTAAGTGCTTTATGGCTATCAGGACATTCATCCAAGACATGCTGACTACGTACTTCCAGGGAAGCTGCATGTGACTTTTGGACCAGGTTTTCTGGAAATATCTGTTTTTCATGTACTGTATTTGTTTCATTTTGAAGTCTACACAAAATGAAATACATCTTCTTTATGCTATTAATATCTAACTGGCAAATGGGTTCAAGGAACTCTCACATGAATCTTGTGACAGGCAGATCTGAAAGCTGTATTGCAAGGAGGTTGGGAAGGTACTGATTGTAGAGAAGGTCTGTTTTTCCCTCAATAGCATCAGCATTAAGCCTGAATGAGACCAGTAGTAGGGCTTACTGGAGCTGCACTGGTGCAAGACCCAGAAAATGAAAAGAAAGTGCATCCAGAGTGCTTTCTGTGTACGTACAACTGATTCTCCGTTCAGAGAGTTTCCAAAAAGTTGGAAGCCATATCTCTAAYAGAGGGATGCAGATAAATGAGAGCACAAATAAAATATAGCTTATTGCAAAACCAGTGCTCCCTCATTCTTCCTCCCTTCCTTGGAAATGTGCCAGAGGGGAAATAGAGGCCCTCTTGTTCATCTGAAGAGCCACACTAGGAAACACAAGAGTTGTGATGTTCCTCCCAGCTCCACTGAGACCTTCTGAGGCAGGTGTGAGCAGCTTGCTCAGTCCCCATGACAAAGGAGCAACTGAGTCATTCCCTCAAGCCTGAATGTTGCTCCTGATTCATGGAGTGCCCCATAGCCACGTTACTTCAAAGTCACTATGTGCCTACCTCAGCACTCATGTGCAGGTCTGCTGCTGGTCTTTGGAGCTGCCCTGCACCCCAGCAATGCCTACACCTGCAGCATATGTCATCCATGTCCTCTGAAAAGCCATGTTATCACTGACAACTGCCCACCCTTTGGAGGGTTCCACAGAAAACAGAGGACAAAAATGAAATAAATGCCCCCTACCCTGATATTTCAGCAAACTAGCCTGCATTTCATATCTCAAAACTGAGTTTTTAAGGCTCCAGTGTGAAATAAATGGGAAATGAGTATGCAGAGGTTCTAGGCATCTCCAGAAGGCTCAGCCAATACAGAGCTCATGGGAGCTAATAGAGGAGAATCCTATGAAACTTTTTAAAAGAAATATTGATTTAACGTCTCCTCTTACAAAGTTTCCATCTTTGACAGTTTTCCTCTGTTTTTTTTTCCTGTGTTGCTGCTGGTGCTACTGCTGGTCATTCAGGGTTATTATAATAAACKTAATTGCTAGCTGGTTGTTTCATTCACTGAGGGAGAACTGCTTTACAGTGATTCTGTATCTATCACAAAGGTTCACATCCAGCTCCTGGGAGCCTGTGCCAAAACCTGCCTGAACTCMAATGTGTTCAACTCATTGTGACTGGAGAGGCAAGGGGAGAGTTGAACTCTTAAAAGTGATCCTAGTAGCTCTATTGAACAGACCCAGCTCCTCTGTGGTCTAAGCCAGGGAGAAATGGAAACACAGCTGAAACGTCCCCCACGGCGTGGCTGTTCTTTTAAGGTGTCAGCYTTAAGTGCCTTTCTGTGCTTTAGTTATTTGGAACTGTATCCAGGAAAAATAAGATGTTCAAGTCATTGCAGCCTCAGGGTAGTAATCATCCTAACATCAAAAAGTTACAGAATCTACCTAGTGTTTCAGATAAAAGATGAAACTCAAGGTGTGACCCAGCCTCAAGTGGGACAGAAAGGAAAAAGAGGGGGCAGAGAGAAAAAAGGGAAGTGATTTTAGTATGGAAGGAAAGGAGAGGAGAAAAATAAGGTGCTGGAGAACTGAAGGGAAGGAAATAGTGGAAATGGGAGATAATAAAAGGGAAAGAAAGACTTTATAAAGAACTTACAGTGAGAGAAAGGAAGGGACTCTCCCTTATTAATTACAGCTCTGCATATTTTAACTGTACTTTTCCCCCTCTACTGCTAATACCCTAAAAATCACTCCTCTTGTCACACCTTAGCATTGACCTCATGCACTAAGTGGGCTGAAGAGGAGTGAAAGTGCTGTGACCACAGAAGAGGACAGTCACAGTCTTACTGTTATGACTGTTAATTTATAGAGCATGTCATTTGCAGAAGCTGGTCAGTCACCCTGGGAAATGGAGGAGAGAAAGATATGATAAAAGATGTAGTAGATCTGCAGATTGAAATCATCCAAGAAGGGAAAGTCTGCACTACCACTCGCGCAGAACAGAGGCTCCCATAGGTAGGGTTTGAAGAGCTGTATCTCGGCGGTGGTTGGTGACTCTGCTGCTATTGCCCTGCTGCACAGCTGGCAGCTCTTGTGTGCTGAGTGTTGACCCACAGCCAAGCACTGTCTTTTCCCACTCTTACCCATGCAATGCTAGGGCTTGGGGATTATACCCCTGTGTCTCCATCATAAGACAGGGGGAGGAAAGAGGACCCAGGACTCTGCCCATCCTGGTCTCCGGTGCCTGTCCTGGTCTCCAGTGCCTGCTGCCAGCCCACTTCCTAACAGCATGGTATTTGTACCATGCCACCTCTTCATCTGGGGCTGCCTGTCAGTGCCTCCCTATTCTACCTGTCAAGAGGCTTTGTGCCCTCTGAGCTCCACACCAGCCTGTCCTGTAGGATCTGCCACACAACGAGGGACTCCAAACTGGCCTGCACAGGGAGAATGGCACCTCTCAGGGGGACTCACACTCGCCTCGCCACCACCCAGGKACTGAGTGCCAATGCCTAGCATCTTGCTTGAAGCGTGATTGTGCTTCTTGCTTGTGCATGGTTGCTCCCCTCAGATTGAGGTTGTTTCTTAGTGTGGGCTTGAGGGCTTGTAAAGAAACCTAAACAAGTTTGTGACCCAGGAAAATCAGGTGTGTGTATGTGAGGGATGTGTCCTGAAGGACCATGCAGCCAATCCTTGCTGTCCTCTGTTTTTCAGGGACACACAGATGACAAAAGAGGAGTTGACACACATTTATTTTTTTGAGTTTTGTTCCATGTTCTTGTTTTTACTGCTCTGCCTTTGTGTGTAGCCTCCACTGGCACTGGGATCCCCCTCTCTCCCTGCCCCAGGGGAGAGAGGGGCATATTTTCTTTAAACTTTCTGTCTCCTCTGTGACAGTTTCCATTAGTGGTTTGACATCCCTTCGGTTCTTCGAAGAGGGCCTTGCCTTTACCCTGTCTTTAATCATGTTGTCATATGATAATAGATTCAAAAGGAGGAACATTGAGCCTTGCCCTTCTGGAGTGCTTTATGCTCACCCTAAGAAGCAGCTCGTGCTTCGGATTGTGCTGCAGCTGGCCTACCCTCAGCCCTCATCCTTTCTGCTCTCGGCTCATGCTGAACTTTTACCACTGGGCTGTCTCGCCTTGGCAGCCCTTTCCAGGGCTAGCAACCCTTCACAATAAAGGGCAGTTTGAAACAGACAGCACACTGAAAAATATGATTTTTTTTTCTCCATTTCCACCTCCAGGAAAAAATCAGGTTTGGCAGAACTTGGTGAAAATAGTCAGCATTTGTGTGTGTGTACATTCCTGGGGAAAGGGGAGTTTGCACTCACTTCTGCTTAGCACCAGCCCKCCTAAAGTACTCAGAAAAGTCCCAAAGAACTGTGAGTTATTACMCAGATATATTTCCACTGTGCATTTGCAGAAAACCAGTTTACTTATAAGCCAACTCAGGAGCTTGTGCAATGGCTACTGGAACTCCACTAGGGAGTTTTCCTCCTTCTGCAATAATGTGAATTAGTGAATGGAAGAACTGATGAGAGTGTTACTTACATTACAGTAGCACTGACAGAGCTCTGACAAGCCCAGGACTTCACTGAATTAATTTCTGTCCTTATRTGTAGTCAGAGATAGCACCTGCCCAAACGACCTTGCAATCCAATTGGAAAAAGCCACTGGATCCRAGATTAGAACTGAGAGCTCATTCTTACCACTCTGGCTTTGCCTATTGCAAATACCTGTAACTGCTACTAAATCACTTGTCACTTCTTTTATGGTAAACTATCTAGTTTAACTAAATAATTCAATAGCTCCTTAGTCCTCCACACTGAGATATTTTCCAGACCCCCAACCTTCCTACAGTTCTCTTTTGAAGCTTCTTTTCTTATTTGAAGTTTCTCTTCTTGAAGTGAGGACAATAGAAGTGGATACAGTGCCAAATACRTATTATTTTCACTCTCATTCTCCTAGATATCTAAAAGTTTCCTTTGGCATTCCTTCTTCAGTCTTGCAGCGGTTGATTATGGATGTCACTACTCAGACTCAAGTCTTTTATGAAGTTATTTCTTGCCTGAAGTGAGTATCTCCTCTTTTAAATGTAAGCTATCATCTTTATTTTTTTCTAATACCTTAACTGTGGTGGACTTAAGACTGCTTCCTTAATCAGTTTTCTGTCATTTCTAGYCTTTAATTTATATGTGTCTAATTTATATACACATCTATCCATATCTGTAATGGCTTTCACTTCACTTCTAAAAGATTGCTTTTTTAAAGTAGTGTAGCCTTCTCTTTGACTGCAGCTTCTGGAACATCAGTCAATATCCTTAGGCAGTTCCTCATTATTTTTAACTATTTTCTGTTTCAATCCTTTCTGCCAGCCAGCTGGGCTCATAATCATTGTCAATGTTGAGAAATGTTCCCTTTTAAGTATCAAGTATCTATATTGTTGTTTYGGATTTCATGTTGTCTGCAACAAAACAAGGGTAACTAGGTCACTCTTGCTTCTGTCTAAGAAACCTCTTCAGGTCACAGTTCTCCTCTCTCTGTCAAGAGGAGCTACAAAAAATATTTTTTTCTTCATGCTAGATGAATCACTCTTTGAATTAGAAAATTGTCCCTTACATAAAATTCCAGGACTGATGTAGTATTGSTGGCTTCAGAACTTTGTTCTATTACATTCATATTAAGCCCCATATGTTCATGCATTAAGATAGGCACTTACAAAGGTGATTTTCCTGTTCCTTGTGCAAATTGATGATCTGTCAGAGTCATCAAATAGCATGTCCCTTTGTGCTTTATCTGTTATCATTTAAGATCATTGACTTATTGGTTCAGAGAATGACATTTCGTAGAATGTGGAATGCTTCTTCCCCATTTCCTTTTGTCTTTTCTTTTATTTCTAGAGGGCTTATCATACTTGATATTAACATTTCAAACATTTGAGTTTTCTCATAAATTTTCAATATTACCAACTAGTTTTATGCCTAGAAACGATCACTTTCAGTTTACCTTCCTACCACAACTCCCAATGCGGGAATATGGATAATCTCTAAAGCACCCTGTACTCTAAAGCAGGCATTTCTGCAAGGTTTTCATTCCAGTTCGGTATCCTCAAGAGACATTTGGATAGAGTCCAGCATGTGAGAATTCACCCATACGTAACCTCCTTGCCTTTGGAGATTCATCCATCATGGCACTTAACATGAATGACACAGCAATGATCTTCTCTACCCACATTAGGACCAGAGATCTATATACTGATTTCCAAGCTGCTTTTATGTGATGTGCCCTTAGTGACACACAAGATTTTTGCTCAACCTGCCTTTATGTGTGTAAGCTTTGCATAGTCCCTCAGATAACATCAAGCTGCCTTTTTATGCTGAAGACAGGGCCTTTAAAATCATCCAGATAACAGAAATAATGTCTGGTGTGTGCCAGAGTGATTAGAGTTGGCAGCAGTTCACTGGTCCGTCAGAGAAGCTAAAAGGATACTACAGATAGTCTTAGCTGAAATAAAACCAAGGAGATTAGAGTGAACAGAAAACCTTGTTTTGGTCTGAGACTATGTTATCTGGTAGGAGCATTCATTACCAACATGTTCTAAAATAAATAAATGGCTCTTCACTAACAAGACATTGGGTAGAGATAAACCATGTGTGGCACTCTATCAAATCCACAGGCAAATAGCAAAGGCCCCTGGTCCAGTTCTTTCTCTTTGTTTTCTCCTTTCACTGCCTGGAAAGCCTGTTACTCCAGGGACACATCCTGTGCTTGCAGCCATTTTAATACAGAAGATCATGGTGCCATATCTTTCTTATTCCTTTTTCCCATCTCCTTTTCTTTTCTTTTCTTTCTTTCTTTCTTTTCTTTTTTTTTCTTTTCTTTTTCTTTTTTTTTTTGAATTCAAGCAAGTAAAAGGAAACTCTTCCTCCTAAATCAATGGCTGTCTTCGAAAGAACTGAAACAGAAGGAATATCACTCAAAGTCCCTCGAGCCCTGTGAGCTGCAGTCTGGCTGTCAGCATCCTGGCAGATTTATGAGGATGGCCGTGACCGGCTTGAAAGGGCAGTGGGGGGAGAAGAAGAGATCCCAGCCCATTAGTAATTCCCTACAGGAAAGTGACAGAGCTGATGACATGCATGGAGGACACGTTGCCGGAGATGGGCTGGGGGAGACATTCCCATGCAAGAGCGATTTCAGGTCACTTCTGACTCCAAGATTGGTTTGCACTAATGATCTATTTCCAGCCCTCCCATCCTTTAGCTTCTGAACTGTTTTGTCACAGTAAGGTCCAGATCCTGTGTTTTTTTCCTCTAGGAAAAAACAATATCTCACAGAGGTCAGTAAGTTCTGTCAAAGTAAGGGCTGCAGGTTGTGGATGAACCAAGAGCAGAGTCCCACGGTCAAGCAGAGAGCCCACAGCTTGCAGTGGGATTAAGCGTACCACAGTGGAGAGTSTAATGACACTGTGACACTGCAAATACCACCCTCGCCACAGCAGGCAGCCTAGCCTCTGGAAGAATTGCAAGAGGATGTGTAAGAGATCAGGGACAGATAAAGCAAATGCCAGCCTCTCTGAGGTGTCAGTTTTGCTGTATTTGTTGCAAAGGAATGAATTGTTCTTTTTCCTTCTTCTTTTTTTTCCTGTTCGTGATCCTGGCTAGGATGAGAGATGAGAAGAATGATGTTTCCCAAGGTAGGTTTGTATGCAATTTTTTGTAGCATTTCCTTGGATGCCTAATAGGATGACAATAAAAAGGATTTTTCCCACTGAGCATGTGGCTAGAATTGCCCAAATATATCGTCAGACTGTCAATGCAACACTCGCACTTGGAGCTATTGTTTATATGAGTAGCTGCCTTAACTACAAGCAGATCAAGATGCTTGGAAATGACATGATCATCAGAAGAAAAAAGAAGAAATAAAAATGGACACAYGCCAAAGATGAGAGCAGGGAACTGCAAATGAGGAAAAAGACCTCAATGTATTTATTGTAGAAAGAATCAAGGCTAGAAGAAAACTTTTTTGGGGGGAATACTGAGGCCCATCTTGTGAACCTGACATAATTAGACAAGCTTATGAAGTAGAAGCTCATAACTTCAAATGAGTGTGAATATTTGCCTTTTGATCAACACTGCATCACACTATTATATACATATTCTTTTTCTTGCTATTAAACTCAAGACTTTTGCTTTGGTAATGTGACTTATTTCAACGGTCCAAACTGAACTGCTTATCTGGTATTATCCATCAGGGGAGAGGAGCAATAGATTGCTTGTCAGTCTGGACTGCAGGTGCACTACATAATGTTTGTAGACGCAAGTGGTAATGAACCCTGTGCAGAAAAGCCTACAACAGAGCCTGTGCGAGGTGGAAAAATCTGTGAAGAGATCTTCCTTTCTCTGCACCTCCAGATGATATCATTGTTTCAGGACCAGCTGGACCTCGTGCCCTGTGACCATGCTGGCTGTGGTGGTGTGCTAAGGCCCTGGTGCCTGGTGTTGAGCAAACACAGAAGGAAAAGGGCATCCCCATAGAAACAGTCCTGGTAAAGTGAACAGACCTCCTCCTGCACTGGAGTGGCAGGAGGGAGAGGTGTCAGCTTCAAAAGTACCAGGCTATCTCCTCATTTCCCAAGGAATTAGRAGCCCTACACACCTGAGATACCTCCAGGCGGCGCAAACACCCCTCCTTGACCTTTATATTAGTGCAGTTCAGACAGCACAACTTCTTCTGATATATCCTCAGGTATCACTGTTTTGTGGCAAGATTCAATCTTCTGGAAGCTCTGCTTTGTCACTGTAATGAGAAGAGCAAAGAGGACTTTGGGGCTAAATTCTGCAGTCATTTTCACCAGGGAAAATCAGGGTTATTTTGTTGGTTGTAGTGGAATTGCCTGGGATTTGCACTTAGCATTTGTAATCAGATCAGGCTCTTTATGACCTGCAGAGGTCTAGTAATTGTAACTGTCCACTTGAATATAGTTATTTATCATTAGCTAGACTTGTGACTCCAAAGGGAAGTGCAGGACTGTATGTGAACAGGACACTGCTCGGTTCACAGGTTCTGCAAGTCATGAATTCTCTACGACTTTTTCTTTATATAGCAAAGGCAGAAGTCCCAGGTGAGTTGTTGCTCTAGCTGATGTTGTCATGTCAGTTGCTGTATTGACAGGGCATTGTGGATCTACTGCAGCTAACTTCAAAATATCAATCATCTCAGTCATGCTCAGGAGAAGAAAAATAGCCACTATATCACTAKGTATTTCTCACAAATAAATGTGAATAATGAAAAGAAGTTAGAGATTGGCTAAAGGTCAGGGCAGGAGTGAGGACACCATGATGCAGTAACATGGTGGTACCAAGGCTGGAAGATATATATAATTTCTCACTGGAACACTTACAAAAAACACTACTGCCATTTCTTCTCCCGTCCTTCTGTCTTGTCCACTTAGGCTGTGCATTTTATAGGCCACAAGGATGCAAGTAATTGCTAGCCCAGCTGTGCTGAGCTCTGGACGGCTGAGGKCTAAGTGTGAGGCAGCTGTCCCAGTCAGGGTGGGAGCGCACAGCTTGCGGTGCAGAGCAGCTCTGCCTCAGCCTCAGTTTCCCCTTGGCCAGGTGAGGAATGTGCACAGGACTGCTGCTAGTAGCAAGGAAAGGAGGTGCTGGAGGAAAAGAATCTCACCTCTAAAGTGAGCAGACAGCTTAAAAAATATGACTGCCATTTTTCCATGCGATTAATGAATAATGGCAACAGAAATGCACTGTCAGTCCTGCTCCCCTCTGTACCTCCTGGCTGGAAASAGAAAACCAGTCAGGTCCTGAGAGGCTGAGGCCTCCCAGTGCATTTGAGACACAGTTGCCAGCCTGTGAGATCTGAGAAGTGCTGTGTGCTCTCCTAAGGCTGCAGGCAGTTCTGTTGAGTGACGCTGCCTGAATGCTTTTCAGGAATGCTGACATATTTTCATGTTATCACTTTTCATGCAAACTTTTCCTGGAGAGCCTGCTTCTCATTGCTGAGCATCGCACTGGGGGAGAAGAAAAGAGAGGAGAGCTGTCAAGACCCATCAGTAGTTGTCATGTTTGCATTGGTAGGTGTATGCATAATGAAGGCTAATATTTTTTGACTGCAGAAGGTTGCAGTATTCGAGTGCTAGATGCCTGTGAGCGTATCTGGTATGGTTGTGACAAGAAGGGATTTGTCTTGGGATACAGAGCCTTTTGCATCTGGCCCCTTGTGCAAATCAGGACAAGTTTGGCAGGGATTGAAAGTCCGTATCATCTGGTGACCCAAATGAATAGGTCCAGATGGACTGGGCCCCTCATCACAGTTGGTGCCTTATTGACTGAGGGGCCAAAGCTGAACGAGCCTAGAAAAGGGTCCCAGACAGACTCACTGCATTTGAGTACCTTGCTTTGCTCATGTCTTGTGGGCAGAGAATTTTAATCCTGAGCTTTTTCAGTGTGCCTCTTTGCATAACCAATGGCTATTTCAAACCTAAACAGAAAGCCCACAGTGATTATGTGAGAGTGAACTTCACTCCTTCCCTGGGATCTTCCCTACCTGGGCAGTCCTCGTCTAGTCCTGCCACTTCACAACCTTCAGCAAGAGGACTGACAGTGCTGGGGGGCTCTGCCTGCAAAGATAACCCCTATATCCCTTCCCCACCTGCCTAGCCTACAGAAAAAAAAAGCTATGCAGCCTCCCCCAGCTCATGAAACAGKAGAATCTGTGCCTGGAGATCCTGAGTATTTGCATCTCACCTCATGTCAAGGGCCAATTTTTCTCTTTGAGAGATTTATCAGGACACCCAGCCTAGAAATGAAACTTGGAAAAGTCTGTCAGCAGATCCAAAATTTCCTTAGCAAGACACAAAACAGCACACTCCACGATAGCCTGGCATTCCTGAGCAGGGAATGTATTTTTTTCCTCCATCTCATTAATGCTCCTTGTTAACAGGTAAAAACCTGTACTAATGCCTAGGTCCTTGTTGAAAAATGCAGCTCAATTTAGAAAGTATGCCCTGGGCAGTCCCCTAACAAGCATCCTAAAGGTCTGACCCCTTCCTCTGAGATCCCCCCCCTCCACCTTCCTCTCCTTGAGGAGATGAGCAGAACTGGAAAGAAAACACCGTGGAAAACCTCTGAAGGCAGATATCCCAAGAACTGCAAAGTACTCTTGCAAGGTCTTGTTATAATCATTGCTTGCTTCCCCCATATGTCTGGCCGTCCAAAAGGTTTAAGGAGTAACTGATCTGATAGCATTTATGTGCCATTGATTTGTTAAGCTGAAGTTTTTTTTTTTTAAATCCGATTAACAATAGCGTTTGCAGAAGGAATGCAGATTAACCACGTCTAATTGTATATCATTTGCATGAAGAATGAATTAAAAAGCAGCTTTGGAACACATTGACTCAGGATGTTATTGAGCCATTGAAGTCTTATGGCTGTGAGAGTTGGAGCTATTTAATTAGTGGGGGTAGGGTATGTGGCTGGAGAGAAAATAGCAGAAAAGAGGTGTTTTAATCAACGAAGCAGAGAAATCACAACTGTTAAAAGATGTGAGATTATTCCTTTCAAGCAAATAAACCAACCAAATAAATCAAAGTCCAACTGTATGAGAACTTCCCTGAATGAAAACCTGGTGTTTGAATTGAAGTGAGGGGGTCATTTAGGAGAGTTCAAAGCYTGTGCTTTCCCAAGCTGAGAGCTGTGGAGCCCTACTCAGGGACTGCAGGACCCTACCTTCAACCACTTGCTCCTGTGGGATTTGATTTTTTTTCAGTTTGTGCAGTTGAGACTTCATCCAAGTCTCCGTGGATACTCCTGTTTCAGTGAGGATGTGCGTGTTGTCTTTGATAGGTTTCTGACCTGGCCCCCACCACCATGGTAGGAGCCACAGGTGAGCTTGCACCCGCGTTGTACTGGGAGACATGGCTATGGAAATGTGAGAACAGTAGGSATGGGATCTCACGTTGCTCTCCTTAGCTCACCCCGAATGCCTGACAGGGTGACGAAGGCAAGTCATTTTGCCTATCTGGACGGTTGTTGTTTCAGCTGTGGAATRAGGATTGTGCAAGACACACGGAGTGGAGGGGGCGTCTGCATGGCTGCAGAAACCAGGGCTCAGGTCTGAATCATTTTGATCACTGAACTAGCTCTGCGTTTCTCTCCAGTTCTGCCTGAATTTCATCAGTAAATAAAACAGAATCAGAGTATCCATTATCTGCTTTACAGGAGGATATCTGAGGTCAGTTAATAATGACTGTGACAGAACTGCCCACTTTCTCTTCTTCTAATAGACACTACMTCCACCACCTAAATCTCTCTATAGGTCTGTGTATTGATTTCTGAATCTGGCGTATATTGGGTAACAGGTGCCTCGTCTCAGTGCTTTATTTCCCAAAGTAATACATGCTAATAATAATGGTAGGAGTATCAACAATAGCACATGGTTGAGGCAGAATGTTGGATTGTTTTTTTTAAGATCACGAGATCTCAGTCATGAGTAAAAAACCTGAATTTTAATCCTGGGGAAAAACAGATAGTGTTGTTAAAAATGATGGATTAGTTACTCCCCAACATAGGCTTAAGACATACACTAAATGAACTGCATGCCCACGTATTAGAGTAGAATTAAGTTTCTGAGTATATTTTTGAAGTTAGTATCTCACTTTGCTTTTGGAAGATCAAGTATTTTATAATAGGTAGTCCTCATCTGAAACATCTTTAGAGGCAATGCTTGAGATGCCAATCTCACTCGTAGTAATTTAACTAAAAGGGGTAATTTGCCATTAGACACCAAGGTATACCGATCKACGCCCTCAGATATGATATACTGAAACGGAAGCAGACACATGATAACTGGACCACGTGCATATTGTGTGTGGGCTGCAAACCTTTATTGTAGTGCCACTATTCAAAGGTATCAGAACACGTGAAATCATACTTAATGGATAGAGCTGGGCTTAGTGCTGCACTGCCTGAGAACAAGAGACAATTCRTCACATTCCATGAAAGTGACACTTGTGTAAATACTACCACAACTATTGTAGATGATTTTTTTTTTTTATATTCACTGACCTACCACCAAATGATATTTTCTTACCTGGAAATGGGCACAGGAGTGAAGCTGTGTGAATGTGGCTGATTTGTAGCATGGCCTTTACTGCTGACAAGGTTTTGAAGCCATTTAACCTACAGTATTTCATATAAGCCTACTAGCTGGAATCAAGCTGGGAGAGAAAAGCATACATGAAAGCACCATATTTTTCCTTTCTAAGTCAGGCAGCACTCTCTTAAATCTTACAGCATTTTTCTATAGCACATGGTAGTAGCTAATTCTCAGTTTTACATTTGATTACAGCTTATGTCCAACAGGCTTACACCGATATGGACACCAGTCTGCCTCTTTTGCTCTTGAAAAGGAGGTTTTGGATTCTCTATTGTTACACCAAAAAGCTGCAAGGAAGCATGACTGGAAGGCCCTGGAGAAGCAGTAGGATGTAGTAGTAGAAGTAGTAGAGAATGTAGTCCACCTTCCTGCCATGGGTAATRGTACTTAGGGAAGCTGGTCTTGGTAGGTGATGATCTACATTGTTCATAAAAGATTCTAGTGCAAGAGATTATGAACCTGCCCAAGTAGCCTGGTGCACATTTATCACTGGAAAGTTTCACTAACTCCCRAGTCTAAGTCTTTGTTGCAAATTAAATCAGCTGCTTCTTGTCCTGCCCTGGTGCAGTTGGGGGACAATAGATCACTGCTTGCTGTAAACAGCTTTTTGCATATCAGAAGGCTGTTATTTAGACTAAACACACTCAATTCTTTTGATATTCAGTAGACTGTTTTTCCTGAACCTTTTATCTGTACCTTGCTGTTCCTCTGGAGTCTCTTCAGTTTGTCTACATCTCCCTCAAAGTGTCCTTCCTTCAGCTGTGGCCATGCTGTGCCATGGGGCAGGTGGTAATTACACACTGCRTCACAGGTGTGACAGTTCCTCAGCGTGAGACCTGCCCTCCTTGCTGCAGCCCCTTCCTGCGACCCCACTTTGGCCGCTGGCTCTCCCCAGCCCTCTGCCATGGCTTTGCTGCTGGTGCTGCCCGYGGGCCCTGCAGGTCCCCTTCCCAGAGTAGCTCTTGGGCTCGTCCTCAGTGGTACCTGCTCGATGGTGCCAGCCAATTTCTCTCATCTTTTACTTTCATTTCAGTTCTAATTCTGCTCCTGCAATGTAGTGGAGATCCTTCCAGATCTGTGGTCTTTGAAAAATTCTGAAATGTATCCCATATCCCATCATCAAAAGAATTAATGCTGTACCATTACACTCCCTTGAACAGTAGCTTTGTTTCCTCTCTTGACATTTCCTTCTAATTTGACAGGAACTGTTGCAAACAGTTTTCTTGAGCATTGAAGTGCCCAGGAAAGTCAGACCTTTGATTCTGGAGAGAAGCAGTCTTTCCAGCTGCTTACAGTAATTCAAATATAAACAGCTAGCAAGCAAAACAGGCAGGCATTTATTATAAATACATACCTTTCCCCCTCTGCAAACATGTTGAGGCATCCTAGTGATGCGTGCACTCAATCCAAAGTAAGGACTCAGCTCCTCTCTTACATTAAATTAAACATGAAATACTAAGTGTAAATATTAGATTTTCAACCTGATCTTTAAAAGGCAGTAAAATCCTCTGACAGGCAAAATACAGACCTAAATTAGAGGCTTACACCTACATTATATAATATATTTTAGAAAAACAAATTTATTGGAGGAATAAATGGTGAATTTTGGTGGAAGTCAGTATTAGTTTGCATGTCTGACAAAGAGTTTTAAACACTGATTTATCTRAAAATTGAATGRAGCTTTGGCTATGTAATTGCTAACAATGCTACCAAAAAAAATTATTTTTTATGTTTTCAGTAAATCTCTTCCACATTAAATGTACACACACAGACATATGCACATTTATATGTATAAGTTTCATCTTTTCTCTTGGGATAATCTTCTAAGAATACTGTGGAATCTGTTACATCCTCTGTAATATTTGTAGCTGTTTTTGAAACATTTTTCTATTTGTTTGCTTATATCCTGCCCTGTAAAAAACATCCGTTATTTCTTAAATTTAGCCTTCCCTGTTAAAGAGGTGTATATTTTACTAGCAGGCTGTGAATACCCTATCCTTCCTGCTACATGTACCATAGGATGCTAAGCAAACAGAAGAACATCTAAATTGAGACATGGGTGTCTGAAAAGAAATAAACTAAATAATTCTCACTAGAAATATTTTTAGTGCAAAGAATACTGAAAAAGTATCTAGACTTTAACACTGTAAGATTTTTTTTTAGATGTCAGATGCCATTAATTCCCATTTTACTTGTGCAGCACAGCAATACAGAAATGGAATTGAAGTATGAATTTTAATTAAAAGCAAAATTAAATTTTGAGAAATGATTTAAGCAATCCTGATAGACAATTGTGCAGAAAAGGCTCTTAATTCCTGGGTTATGCTTTGCAGACATCAGTTGAGTCTGTATCAGTTTTAACAAAAAAATCCATACACCTATGTTATTTTTCACTTAGAGCTTATAATAGCAATAATGACCTTGGTACAGGACATTTTCTGGGGATTAATGACAAGCTGGGGTTAATGGTCCTTGACTGCACCTTGAGCCATCAGCTTGTCTCAAATGGTTATTAGCCCCCAGGGGTAAGCCTGCACCTCCATAGTGAACCTTAGATATTATTTTAGTCGATATAGGTTTATGAGCATTGACAGCTGAATGCATCACTCGTAAATTCTGCTATTACTGTGCAAATAATTTTAAATATTAAGTAGCAACATGCTTTAGATATTTATGTGTCCGCCTAAAGGCACTATGATATCCATTACATTTGGTTTTTGCTTTTTAACACACTTTTCTCTTTGTCTCGCATATAAACAAAAGACACTGTGTTGGGGAACCCTGCATGGAAAGGTTCAAAGCCTGAGCATGAACGCTGAGTTACAGACATGCACTGGGCTTGCCATTCCTTCATTTTTTTTTGATTCTTCTGTACTTATTTAATGTAGTTTTTTTGATTTGATTCATACAACTTTCTCTTTCTGAAATCTCTGTAACGTCCAGGTATCAGTACCATGCATCTTGGAAGGAGGACTGCAGAGCACATGTATTTTTTTCTACACTGTCTTCTATCTATCAATACATTCATATTTTTTTAATGGTACAAATATCATATCAAGATTTTAAATGAGTAACGGTTAATAAAATATCTTTTGGCTTGTTCTAATGTAGGAAAAAATGAAGACTACTGTTTGCTTTCTTTGCTGGAAAAATGCGACAAAATCTTTGCAGATTCTGAACAGAGATGCTATGTCAAGAGGTARTGAGGTACAGCAGCAGGAATGAGACAGGATGCTGAAGTTTAGACTCTCCATTTTTATTGCGTGCGTGATACTGTTAGGATAGTGGTGACAGGAAACCAAGGGTCACTAGATTTAGAGCTGACTTAACAAAACACGTCAGCGTGCACTCAGTTTTCAGTGTGTGCTTCGGTTCGTCCTGAGCCAGCTGAGTCCTGGAGTGCCTGTGGGCCCTCTCCCACGAGGTTATACCAGGTTGCTGGTCACCACCGTGGCTCTACCCAGGTGGGACCAGGATAGCAGCCTCAGCAGATCTCTTCCTCCTTAGTTCAAAGCTAAGACGCCACAAAAGTAAACGATGGCAGGGAGAAGTCCAGAACAGTGTCCGTATGAGAAAGCCAGACTCCTTAAAAACTGTGAGGCTACCCAGCACGGGATCCCCTTTAGTTGTGTGCTACYGTAGGAACTGGCAGCCCTGAGCGTGCTGGTTGCTCTCAGTGTCTTCTGTCCCTGGCTTGGTTATCACCCGGCCTTTCACAGGGGCTTTAGCAAAGACAGGTGGCCCATATTGGAGAAGTCCCACAGGAAGCTTATCCCTACCACTGGGGYTCATCTGAGTCTCCCTAGTTCAAGAATTGCAGTGCTCAAAACCCTCCACTTTCCATAGCCATCAGARCTGGGACAGAGGTAGGTGTACCTTCATGCCACAAGGTCTGGCAAAGATCTTCCACCTTCTTTGATAGCTGGCAGTTGGGTAAAAAACAAGTAAAAAAAGATTTCTCCCTAAAAGTTCTGGGAAATCAGTTAAGCTAGTTCAGAGCGAAATATTAAAAATACCTTTAACTTGGTAAAAATCTGCATAAATTACTCCTAGACCATATATCCAAGAACACAAGCCTCAAACCCATGTGACAGCTACACCTATCTCCAGCAATTGCTGGGCAGTAATTTATTCTCTGTCCAAAYGTTTATAGAGGGCCAAATTCTCATCTGATTTAACTGAGCAGATAAAATTTTAATCATGAAGAAGATAGATCATCAATTCATGAGACTTTGATCCATAACATCTGATTTTAGATGTCACACAATTTTATGACCATGAATTCCAATAAAACATACTTGACCACTCCAAACTGCTTGCTGAGACAATGTAAACAGATTATCTAAGAGAAGAAGGAATTTGGAGTCCATTTCAGTACAAAAAATGTTGCTACCAGATTGATCAATATTAAATAGCTGTCTTTGTACTGCCTTTCTATTTGATCAACAGTAAACATTGATTGAGATACGCTGATAAATGCCTTGATTTTTCATACTCAGTTACCATTTAATTAATCATATTTTCTATCTAGCATATTTTATGGCGAATGCAGCCCCCCTCCGCCTTATTAGAGACGCGCAAATGATTGAAAACAACATCCTATTTTGAGATCCATGTGTCAGCATCACTCAAATTCTCAACTAATCACAAATTGCATTTTTTTTAAGTCTCTCAGTGTTGCTTGTCTCGCGCTCCCGGCTTCACCCATCGCCAGGATGTCACGTCCCGCGAGGGCGACGTGGGCTGCCTTCGGCACCGGCTGCCGGCCTCCCGGCAGAGGGGTGCTCACCTTCGCGCTGTGAGCCTGGCCAGGAGTGGTGCGAAGCCGCTGGCTGTGGGGCAGCCCCCCGACCCGCTAGCTGCAGGTTGGGAGCCCCCGAGACCAGCGTAACCTCCCTGGCAGAAAACAACTCTGAAATGCTCTGCTGCAGGTGTGAAACTTGCACTCATTTGGCTGCAGATTTTCAAGCCAAGCTGCGTGTGTGTATTGTTGCCATGGCATTCACAGAACACGTCCTGTAAAAATAAAATTTTAATTCTGCCTTTGCCCTAGTAAAGTTCCTCCAATGCGCATTTTGTTTGTTACCAGGCTTCCTAGCTGTTAACGTTACTGAGTTTTAGTAGCATCAGCGCTCCTAACAATACTGAGAGGAAAGTCGCATTGGTGTCCTTGAGGTGACAATAACCTTGCGAGCACGTAAAGCCATTTATCACTGTGCAGCTCCTTTCATCAGGAGAGTTGAAGCTGCTTCATAAGGATAGACGTGYGCAGCACTGACACGGTGCAGCCGTAACGCCTGACTAGGACGCTGATCGTATCGCAGCGCAAATGATTACCACCGCCCTCCCCATATTGGCACAGTCTGACGCCTTTTGTTTAGCAACTTACCTAATTAATATTTCTGATAATTTTCATCTCCAATCCCTGCCATTATCCTTTGTTGATATCTATGCCTCTGTTTCCCTAAGCATTTGCATTACCTCTTGCATTACCTCTTTCACTATGTAGATAAACAGTGACCTCTTTAAAGAAGAGACATGTGTTGCTTTCTAACAAAATTAATTTCTACAGAAGACTCAGAGAAAAGACAGATTTTCTTTTGATGTAAATAAATGCAGCTGTTAGATTCTGACTTCCACTGATTTCCAGTAGTTACAAAAATAAAATCTGCTAATTTCTTTAATAGTCGATCCATATGCAACCCTATGGACTACTATGTCAAAGCTCTGTACCAAGGAATTAGAAAATGTTGAATTTGCCACATCAGATTCTGGCCTTGGTTTTGGCAATGTGAATTCAGAGTAAGCACGCTGAGATCAGCAGCACCTCTCCAGATTTACACCAGTTAAATTTAAATAAGGCCAAAAATGACTTAATTTATTTCTTTTCTGAACTTTATTGAATGCTTACTAAGGTCTATACCGGCACTCTGGAGATAGTATTATTGCAAACCTCTGACCTTTATAAAACTAACCTATATTTTATCTCCCTTAATTTTATGGATACTAGGTTTCCATTCTTTTATTTCCTGATTTGGTGTCATCCTGCAGATTGTCCGTTCATCCATTTCTGTGGCAGCAGCAACCTTGATACCCATGACAGTGAGAGGCCAAGGACTTCCTGAGATCAAATACATGAGTCCCCATGGTGAACCCAAGATGAACATGCACTCTACGTTGCTGGAATTGGTTGAAGCCATGGCAGGCACTGCGTGTTTGCAGGGGGAGCTCAAGGTGCTCAGCTTCCACTGGGGTGCCCCAGCACTGGGCAGGACCTGGCCCGGTGGGGAGCCGATCCGGYGTGCATGGTGGTGCCTGGGAGCAAGCGAGGTGCCGCCTGCCGCCACAGCCCTTGGCTCACTCCCACCAGTGGCTATTAGCCACCTGACCCAGTCGGCCTCTGAGTCTCAGGCAAGGGGCTGCAGGTGGGGAATAAAAAGCATTTCAGCCTTTATTTTTCTTGCTGCCTGAGTCTGGGACATTGCAGTGTGCTTGTGCAGAACAGGAGAGTAAGTGGATATGTGGCACACRTATTCTGATGTATCACTTCTAATTATCACTTTTAATTTACAGTTCCTGCCAGCGTGTATTTATTCTTGCTTCAGAATCTCTGCTAACACCTTGCCAACACYGAAAGTCTCTTTTTCAGGGAGACAAGCCTTTTCTGGGACTGCTTAAAGGGATCGAATGGAAACGAGGTGTTCTGACTGCTCAGACCGCTTTGCAGCCGGAGGCTGCACGTGCCCCTCCGTGCCCCGGGAGTGAGCACGAAGCACGTAGCCCATGCCGAGCCCTGCCGCACACAGAGCCGAGCGGCTACCAGCATGATCTGCATTCACGGGGGCAGCGGCTGGAGCACAAAATGTGATTTGGCTGCTACTGAAATGCACCACTGTCTGCCCTACACATCTYGCTCCGCCTGGCTCTTCAGCGCGGGCCGTGGGTCGCGGCCAAGCCTTCTTGCGGCGGTGATGGATACGCTGCGGGGAACAAGGGCGGCTGCGTTTCGCTCCGTGCCCTCGCCAGCYAGCTGCACCGTGACTCAGCTCCGGGAGCCACGGGGTTGTTCCAGCCGTGGGGGCTCCCTCGAGCGCTCCCGCGGCAGCGTGCCACCCGAAAACCCGGGTCTGGGCTCCTGTGCCCGCGTGGCGTGGCGAAGCGCCTTGGCCGGGCGGCCCAGGTTGAGCTGCAGGTGCCGAGTCCGTGTGGCTGTCAAAGAGGCACGGTCCTCGCTAAGCCCTCGGTCCAGGGCAAGCCGCAGCCCGACGGCAATGCGATATCCATTACAATATTACCACTGGGCGCACTCACAGCGAGCCTGCGTTTAATAGCGCTGGTCGTTTGTCTTTCACAGCAAGCTGCACATCCGAAACAGGGTGATTAGAGCGGGGCAGAGCGCTAACTGAGAGCTGAGGAACGGTTGCCTTATTTCAGCGGGCGCCCCATAAAAGGCAGCTCTTACAATGCGCGTACAGTAACATTTGCACGGCCAGGCTTAATCTGACAGTTATTTATTGYGCTGGGTTAGATAAAAACCTCCATGCAGAAAGGAATCAAGGCCTGAACTCAGAATGTGCCAAAATTCACAGATGGCCCTTTTCTCAGACAAATGGATTTGAGAAGAACAAGTGAAACCTTGAAGGCTGTGCAGGAATTCAGCGCGGGTACCTGCTTCTTCGGCCGCACCTGCAGCCTCGCCGCCTGCAGACGTAYGCAGCTCCGCCGTGCCGGCAGGCTGGCTGCACCGCACACCTCACCTCCCCGGCGATTACAGATGTGTGCGCTCAGAGCCCGACTGGGGCGGAGAGCCAGGGAGAGAGGAAAAACCCTGCTTTAGAGAAAAGGCAGGGATTGGGGGCCTACCACGTGATGGATGTTTTTCTGCAGCAGTTGGGGAAGGGCGAAGTGGGCAGGTGGAGGAAAYGAGAGTGGGAATTGCCCTGCCCGCAATAGTAGGAGAGTGCTTAGAGAAAGCAGRGGGATGGATCTGAGCAATAAATCACAGAGCTGGGGAGCGAGCAACAACGAARCACGTGCATCCCCAACCTCCTTTAAACACATACCCTAGTGTGAATCACATCGCCAAGAGCCAGAGGTGGCAGAACAGTTCAGACCATAGAAAAACAGCGTGGAGACAGTGGTACTGGGGGGTGGGGACTGGAATCATCAGTGAATTTGAATGCAACTGATCTGCATGTATTTTTTCCAAAYAGAATTTCCCTGCAATCTTTTTGAAAGGAAACCTTTGAATTTTCAGTTTGAAACAATGCTTTCCTTTAACAGTTGTCATGACTGAACTTTCAATGGGTTATCTCCATTACCTATAGCATAAAAGATGCCTTTGCCTTGTTTCCTTCAATTTTTCAAGAAAATGGAAACTTTCAATTTTTGCACAGCACAAAATGATGATTTTTAAGCTAGTGAACCWGTATCCCAGTTACTTAGGTAGCTGCCAAAGCCCAGTCTAGGCCGACATACTGTTTTGGAAAACCTCACAAGGTTAGAAGAAGAAAGACTAATCTGAGTGCTGAAGGAAGAAAGAGGAAAGTGGAACCTATGTATGGCAAAAGATTTTAAAGCACACAAAGAATTTAAAATATTATATRTAATTTCACATATATATTTCACATATCTACAGAAGGTCTTATTCAAAGCCCATKTATGAATAATAATCAGAGACACTTCGCTTTGAGCAACAATGGTGGAGGGGCCTTTTTGGTTTCTTCATCAAGAACTGCTCTTAGACCGAGTCACACTCTGGTCAAGTGTTCTGCTTGTGTTGCTGAGAGAGGCATGACCAACACCAAATATAGCAGAGCACTTACCACGGAGCAAACGGCCTTGGCCCTCACTTGAGCTCAGTTCACAGTAAATGCCATGATAGAGGGTCCTGCCTAAATATTTTAGACTGAAATCTGGATCTGCATTTGCTAAAATATTGGAGGGTGGGACAGAAGAGTTCCTCCCACAACAAGGGTTTTACCAACCTGCCTTCAACTCTGATATTCTTCTAGGCATGTGTGAAGGCCAAGGAAACTGAAATTTCTGTATCTGCATGACTGAACTAGTTAGATTAATGCTTTCATTAGTAAGGTATGGCATTGTAAGGATAAACCCTGAAGAGCAAGACTTCCACTCCCAATAGGTTAGGAATTTAATTTTCTCTAAGAAACCAAGTCACAGGCAATATGACCTAAAGCTGAGAGAGAGGTAGTCAATAAGCTGAGAGATAGAGGTAGTCAATGTGAAAGACTAAAAGATAACCTGCAGSTGGAGTTAGCCATGAACATTCGGCTCTCTTCCCTCTCCACAGGCAATTGCATACACAAACTAACATTTGGCATGTCCAAATGCTGATGTTAAACAATACACCAGGTGTTCCTGAYGACCCACAAACACTCTCCTTACTGCCTTACTCCCTTACTGCCAATAGAGTGGGAAGGTCTCCTTACTGAGGGTCCTGGGCAATGGCACCTAATTGACACATCGACATGTTTCATGGCTTTTCATTAAGAGAAAGTTCTTCCCTTGCAAAATTCTATCTCCAAACTAATATTCACTGATGTGTGTGATCATTTCCTTTACTGGTTTCACTTGCACATTGTGTGCAAGGGGACCTAATGTTTAAACACAGACAGTAAGTTTACCATGCAGATAACTAAGCTTTGTATGAAATGTTGTTATTTTGCCGATAGCTAACATCCGACAAATTAGTTTATTTTATCCAGTTTTGTGTCAAAAACATATGAAGCAGTCAGCTTTGCATGATGTTTGCAAAACTGTGATTAGCAAACCCGTGTTTGCCCGAAAGCTTCCTGGACCTATGGGATCACATGTACACTGTTTTGAGACAAGGAGTTATGCAAGTGTGCGGTATGCAAGCAACTAACACAAGCAAATGAGGGTCTTTAAGCTGTATTTACACAACATGACTCCTTTTTATTCATAACAATAATATAAGCCTTTCTATTTCAGCATATTGTTGATCAAACACATGGTTTACTTCTCTTGTTAGAAGGAGAAAACCACATACAGTGTCATGTCAAAGCCACAGGAGAATAATATGGTTGTGCKAGATTTATCTCAGTAATACTGCCTATTGCCTGAGCAATACATGTACAGGGGAGGACAAGGCTTATACAACTATAAATTGCAACATATAGCTATACTGTGGATTTTGTGTTGTTTAATTAAAAAAAACCTTCTGTCAAACTCCACTTAGTCCAAAAAGAGAAAATATAAAAGAAAGAAAAAATGTTCAGCCTATTGTATTTTCAAAGCATCTACCCTTTCCAAAACTGAATGTCATGAGCATGGAACTTTTCCAGCAATCAGTATGAGGATGGGAGGAAGCTTTCCAGCACTGCTGAACGGCTTCTACCGCAGCTGTGATCAAGATGGTTTGGAGGGTTTGTTGTTGTTTTTTTGTATTTTATTTCCTTGCTCTGTAATACTCGTTTCTTTAAATATTAATATAGACCTGATGTTAGTCTTGTCTTTGTAATATTTTGTACAGAATGTTTTTTTCCCCCATAACAAAAATGCAGAGAGGGATTCTTGACTGTAATTGTTTTTGTTATAATTAACAGAGAGCATAAAGGCAAGAAAGGGTTTGCCTGGTAATGACCCTCAGGTCAAATACTCATGTCAAAAGGAACACACAGTTTAGGAACTTGCACTATCTGGAAGAGGGCTTCAGCTGTTGGATGAGCATGTGAAAGGCCTCAGATACCTGTTTGGAAGGTGATGCTGGGCTCCCAAGGTGCCTGCACCAGTTCAGCAGGACCCCACACTTGCCCTGGTACGTCCAAGCACAGGATTTGAAGCTGACTATTGTAGCACCAGACCAGGTGCACCTGAGGCAAAGCCTGTGAGAGCTGCTGAAGTCCGTGACATAACACGGCCAGTCAGCGCAACCCCRCGGTCCCTCGGCAGCACCCAGCGGCAGCGTGACTGCTGCACAGCGCGCCTTGGAAACGCTGGTCTGCAGGAGAACTGATGTTGGGTTTAAAGCTGATGAGCTTCCAGACTGAGCTCGAGCATCTAGGAGGTAGGTACCATGAGTACAAAATGCACTTATTGTGAAGTCTTCTGAAAAGATATAAAGTGGTTTCCTGTTAGCTCTTCTTGATCTGACCATATTGCTGTTGTTCTGATTAGACTTCCACACTGACGCTTAGTTTGTGTTGAATACAAACAGTGGCACATAATGTGTGGTCCAAGGAGATCTGAGCAAGTGAGCACTCAACCAAATCTGGGATGGATTAAGGTCTGTTATGGGATGTACATTGATGTTACATTTGTGTTGCAGTGCTGTAACATTTGAATCATGGTGTCGTGATATGCAAAATAAAGGCTGGGGGGCCCCTTCATAGTAAGATCTTTATGGCTCTGGCACTGCACAGTGAAAAGCTGCAGAGATGAGAGGGAACTGTGAGTGGGAAAGAAAAGCTACTAAATGGAAGCCCCTGGACTGGTGTTTAACATAAAAGGCTCATTAAATTGTGTCACGTAGTTGTAAAAGAGTTAGAGATGGGTTTGAACCACAACTCCCAATGCTAAATACCTTCACTCTGTGAGCAATATGGAATCAGATCCAAGATTTATTTCTTAAACTCAGTTCTACTAGAGCATTTCCCCTCCCTATCTTCTGTTTTGGCTTTGGGAAAAGCCTACAGTAGTGAGATCATGAGGCAGATCTTAGTAAAAAGGGCTGCAAATTGTCCTTTGGGGTTGAATGGAGATTTGCTGAGAAGCAGACTGTAGCCCTGAGGGGAACCAGCAAATGGCTCCCAGTGATGCAGTAGAAGTAAATGTAGGAGAGTTGAAGTTTGCTGGGTGTAAAGGCTAATGCAACAAGCAAGAGGGTGGATTCACTACCATGATCAATCCAGCAAGACAAGGTCTCTTCTTGACCTGTCCTGCTGTGGGCTGGCAGTGGCTCCCTGTGTGTCATTGGGACTACACTGGGACAAATGAGGTATGAAAAGAGTGCAGCAAATCTGAGCCTAAYAGTCCAAACCCGCAGATATAATAATTTGCCAAAATTCAATAAGACAGTTTCTGAATTTCTCTTTTAGGGTAAACTATGAATGAGAAAGAGATTATTTGGAAAGTTTATATTGGACTGGACTGAAATGATTTTTGCTTTCAGTTTCTAACAGCTGTTATTTTCCCTAATTTTACTCTGTCACTTGTTCCTATGGTGGAACYGAGATGTGCAGAGTTGATTTTGTACAATGATTGTGCCACAGTGACTGTGACTACCTTGCTGTCCTATATGTTAACACAGTAGCAGTAACACTGTAGTTATTGGTGATCCCTGCTTGACATACATTCGTTTTAAAGCAAAAGGGCAAAGACCAGAAGACTTTTGTGCATCCCTGAGCGAACTGCTGATAACCAGTCCAACAACACTATTATTTGTGCTTATTTGTACTTCGGCTCCATTTACAGCCAAGTCAGGGGTCAGGTCAAAGTGTACTAATCAGGGTACATATACAGAACAAAGACAGCCCTTCCCCTCAGCAGTTTACACTCTTGAGGCCATGTCCTTGATGAGCTGGAATAGCTCCACAGACCCATTGATTTCAGCAAAGCTCTGCTGATTTGCTGTGGCTGAAGATCTGGCTGTCAGAAACCAGACACATCAGGCAGATGAAGCACATACACGCGCTGAAGTGGCAGACATAGGTCAGCGGAAGAGGCAGCAGTGAAGGGAACTGTGCTGAGCAGAAAGGCGCAACGCCCAGCTCACTGTTCACCCTATCAATGCCAAGGGATGTTAAATGGGTTGTAGCTCTTACTGGCATCTTACTGGATACGCTGGTCTCTACCTTGTATGTAGGCACTTCCTGGAGAACACTCCTTCTGGCTTTGGGAATCAGTGAGGATCTTCTAACCCTCCACTGTGCAGCTTCTGGGGTTGTCATCTGTGCTGGTTCAGAAAGGTCAAGTGCCAGGCAATTAAAATGTTACTAGACCCTGTGCTGTTTGTGTTTTGTAATATTTGCTGCCTTGTTTGAACTGGTGCAAATGACTACCCAATACACAGGGTAAACAGGAGTTGGATATGCCTTTTTTTTTTTTTGTCTTCTTTACTGGATACAGAGGAGTTCAGTTTCTCTGGCTTCTGATCCCCTTCTTTGACGGTGACCATCAATGTCTAAAGTAGAATCACTACTTTGGAAAACTTTCAGAAAAAATACACATCATTGCCACAGGTAGTAGCTCAGCCCACTCCTTACCAAGAAAGTTGCCTCATTCTCTACATGTGCAGGCCAGCCGCCCTGCCTGCTGACTGGCTGACTTGCCTACTACCCTGGTAAGTACTAGCCTAACTATTCCTACCCTACCCTGAATTTATGCTGAGCGATTTCACTGTGTGCTCACAGAGACTTCATAGCCATTTATCACTGTTCTCCTGCAATTCTCTGTCACTTCRCTGCAAGGCCTCAAAGCTCCCATCACGTTCACAGTGCTCTCTGTCATTATTCCTCTTCAGGCTCTTCCATTCTCTGTCTCTCTGGTTCAGTCAGTATTTCTGTGTTTTACTTGATGCTTCTCCCTCTACCTTCTGCTCACTTTTGCCCTGCTTGCCTCCTCCCCCTATTCTACATGAAACATTTCCTGATCCATTGGTTCACATTCCCTATTGTGCTCCATTCCATGACTCATTTTACAGGAAAACTCAGTTTTTCACTGTGGATGTTTTGGAGTGCAAGGGCTGAGGGCCAGAGAGTCTAAGAGAAATTTGCACAGATCTGGGGAGAGAAAAGACTCAGCTTTGAATCCTGCCTACTGATGCTCTTGAAAGCAATCTATTGCCCCTTCTAGTTTCCTATTCCTGATCTTCTCTGCTAGAGTGGGAACCCCCAGCACTTCAGGAAAGGTTGTCCAGCATGTCACAACTACCCAAGAAGGCTCAAAGTTGGCTTTCACCTTTTCAAACTCTTGCCTTTGCCTATCTGTAAAATATCTGCAGATGTGAATTCCCACAAGTATGTGGCTGTCAGACACAGTGACTGTGGCAATGTCAGGAAGGAAGGAGGAGTCTCTCATTTTGTTTACTTGTGTTCATGGGACTGGGAAGTCCAGGTATAAATTCACTGCTTTCTCCACCCAGGAATGATTTAAGAGAGAAAAAAAAATGTCCTGGACCCTGCAGCATAGGGATTTGAATATAGTTTTTACAGCTTGCTAAAGCCTATCCCTACTCCTACTGATACTTGGGAAGGATATTGCTTTTGTTCTGGGGCAAATGGTAGACATATATTTGATGTTGGCAAGACACTTTAATCACTCTAATCAGTAATAATGGAGTGGCTTGACTGTACCTAGTAAAAGTAGCTTTTGTATGTGTGGAAACAGCAGCCTTTTTGTAGGAGAGCAGGAGCCCAGAGCCTCAGCTCCCTGCTCTCTGCATCCTCCAGGACAGGAATGACTGATTTTTCAGAATGAAGCCTGTTCTGGTGGCTTCAAGGTTTCAATGTCAAGGTTCCCACACTCCTTGTTATTTCATCCCTGGAGAGGAAGGGGTGCCTAGGACAGAGCAGGGAGAAAATGAAAAGCTAAAAAAAACCAGTTATAACAACTCTATTCAAAAACTTTGGGGGAGGGGGAAGCGCGTTTCCACCCATTGCCCAACTTCCTGTTCCAGGCAGTTCCTTTCTGCAAGTCCTGTGCGGATGGAAATTTGCAGTGTTTTGTGTGTCAGCAGCCCACGGCACCCTCCCCTCCATGACCTCTTCCTCCTCTGTACGGTATGCTGAGCCACAAGGACTGCAGGAGAGCTGTAGAATGGGCTGTTCTGGGACTTTTCCAATTCATAAAAATGTACTTCTGCTGCCTCAACAGAGGAGAGGAGGAAGATCCAGGAAAGGAAGGGAATCCCCTGGACTCAGCAAGTTCCCACTCCTACTCCTGTCATCTGTGGCYGCAACCCTGTTGTCTTCAGCAGGAGTTAGATTAACGGTTTTTCTCTGCAGCTCTGAGCTGCTTGCTGGACACCGCAACACCATACTTGAGATACTGAATGCCCAGAGGAAAACTTTGCTATGTTGCTCTGATAATTAAACCTTCACTATTTGTATTGCATTACAGATGGTCACCCCAGGCAGTCCTGGCCTCATATTGCATAGTGCTGTGCAAAAACTAAGAACTCATCCTGCCCAAGGAGTTTACATTGGAAACATCTGAGGTATCATCAGTTGTTGTTTAAGGAGAGGTGAGACTGAAAGAAGCAAAGAAAGGTAATGACCATCCTGCACCAATTCCTTGGTGATTGTTTTAATCTATAAGGTGCTAGTGAAGCAACTGTGTTAGGCAGGAGAAGACGGGGATTTGGTGGAGAGAAATGTAAATGTAAAAGAAACTGACTTTCTTGCTTTAAATATCTCAAATTCAACTATCAAGAAAAAATGGTAAGGGGATCCTCAGCTTCTTTCCACCACCCAGGAAAAAAAAAGGAGGTAAGCAGGTAAGCTCCAGCTATGAGATCTTCCCGTTACCCACAGATTTTCTGTGCTCCCTTTGCATCTACCAAGAACCCACCACAGGTAGCCAACACTTCCTACCACTGCTTTGAACTTTTTACAGGTAGAGTGTCCTTGTAATTTGGAGGGTCAATAATCAGTACTCATTAAAACAGGACATATGGATGGTTGGTGCTGGGGCATAGAGGAAAAGCTGGAAGTCATGTGGGAGAGGGAAGGAATAATTTTCTGGGAATAAAGCTGTACCACATTCTATGAGGAGCCATCACAAACTACTACTAATCTTYACAAGAACGTGTTGATAGTTAGAGCCCCCATATGTATATGAATATATTTTAAATTGACCTTTCAGAAAGAGCCAGCTCAGATCCAACAACCGTCTCAGAAACAGTATCCCCAGAACCATCCTGGGATTTTGAAGTATTAGTACATCTATTGTGCACAAGTAGTAAACCTCAGTGTTCATGGCAAAGTCATCAATTTGTTCTCCTGTTGAACTATGCCTTATTCTGGATGATATCCCTCTAAAGTCAGCAGGACTTGCATTGCACCATGACAGGACACCCTCACTGGCAGAGCATGAAGAGGGCTGGCAGCCTTAGAGCCTAGCTGGAATACGTAAACTTGCAAGGGAAGTCTCTGCAGAAACGGGAATGAACTCAGTGCCTCTGAGACCTGATCAAACAGCTAAATTTTCTCCGTTGCTGAGTAARGAAGTACTGAGAGCAGTCGCACATCATTTTCTGCTGTTTGAACTAGGAAAGGGACAAAAAAAAAATTCTTGCAGAAAGAGAACTGAATCTTCCCAAGCTGTCAGTTATGCACTGGAATTTGGTACCATTTAATCCCTGCACTTGACTTAAACATCCATTCTTTGACCATATGAATATTCTTCAGGCAATGCAATGTTATTCATTTTAGAAGTTTTTTTTCAATCYGTCTGTCAGAAGGATGTGCAGATTGAATACAGATGCCTGCATGGCTTTCTGTGTGACACTTAGAGTAGAAAGACTACTACATTTACAGCAATTTCTTCTTTTAAGAGAGTCAGCACTCCCAGTCTATTTGAAATCCATGGGTAAAAGTCTATCTGAGACCGCTAAATTGCCACAGCTAGGCAGAAGCTTGGCACTGGGACACACTATTTCAGTATCTCTGATGCGCTCTGCCAGAGCACTTAGCTTCTCTGCCATTGCCGTTCTGGGTCCTTCCTGAGCCAAGACCCACACTCGTGTCCATAAATACACAGCAATGTGCTTGTGCCTGACAAGTGTCCATGGGAAGCTGTCATTACAAAGTCTCAGTTCCCAATAACTTCTCAGTAGTCTCAACAAGAGAAGCCACATTTTAGAGAGGAAAGGTTGGTGCATGCTGCACTGCAAATAACAGGCCCTGYGAGTTCTACTTTCTCCAGCTGAAGCACACAAACAGGAAGGTAGCATGTTTTGATGAGCAGACTGGGRACTCTTTCTCAGCTTCCAAAATGATCTGCTCTGCGACCTTGCACACATCTTTGTGCCTCGGTYTGTGCCCAGTTATTTAAGTTTCTCCAAGTGTGCAGAGCCTCATGGTGCTCTGGCACTACTCACCAGTCCTGCACCCTCCCCAGTGATGGTGGCTAGAGGCAGGACCCCCAGGGATGAGAAGCAGGTGAGGGAGATGGAGCAGGAGGTCACAGAGGTCATGTGGAAGGCTACAGATTTCTAGCCCAAGCACTACTCTGTGACCAAGGAGGACCTGATCTTGTTCTTCTGTCACTGTTTTTGAGCTGTTTTGGGCTGCACAAGGGAGAATTGCAACTCTGCTTATCTTGTGGCTCTGATCTCCTGCATGTACACTGTTCCCGCAGGGCTCAGGAGGCATTGCCGGTCTTCTGGCTGACCCACCCTGCTTTACACTGTAACATCATCTTCCAAATAATAAAGAGTTGATATGTCTTGGGAAAATAGAGACAGTAACATTTATCTGCTTTGAGCAGCTGATATACTGTGCTATCCAGGAGTTAAGTATCTACATGGGAAGACTAATCACTGGTTTTATACGACTGCTTTGAGGTTCCTTCCAGGATATTGTACCAAACAGCCTTGGAGGAACCATGCCAGGATCATAATCTTTATGCTGGCAGTGATCTCAGTGGYGGTGTGGCATAGTGCTTGCTCCTACACAACAAGCTTATTTCCCCAGCTCTGTGGTGGTGTTTAATACCCACACATTTCAATACCTAGTTACCTAATTAGATGGATAGTTACCTGGCTGGATGGCTTTGCCATGATAACATATGCAGAAACGTCACCACCAGAGGCAGACCTTCCTGGAACAGCGTCACTGAAGAAGTCTGTAAGCAATCCAACTAAACCTGTCCCAGGTTTGTAGCACCCTATTTTCTTCTCGCCGTGCACCATGTCTAGTGGCACTCTGAGCATGGGTGTCATTTGTTATCTTCTGAAAGGCTTGAGGCTCAAGACTGTTCAGAGCCCAGCCTAGGTGCATTTCTGTATAACCCTGAGAAGTGCTGTCCCTTGAGCCTGGTTATTCGGGCTTTCCCCAGGCAGATACAGTCTGCTCCTTTGTATCCTCTCTGTCTAAGATACAAACATTGTCAGACAGCGTCTCCCACTGCTTGCTTGGCTGTTTCCCTATGCCACTATGCTTCTGCTTAATCTCATATTAAGGACCTAGTCTTTTAATTATTTTACCTCCTTAAGTGGCCACAGAAGATAATGGATCTCACAGGATGGTAAACAGCAATCCTGCTAGAGTGGTAGGGAATTTTGAGCTGTCCCTCCCCTGTTGGTAGATGGACCTTGGGTATGGTTGACAAGTACAAGAGAGCTCTGTCCACTGGATTTTCCTCTTCACTGGCATCTCCCCATTCCTGGCCTTCTGTGGCTGAGGAGTCATCTTYCCCCTCGTCAGCAAGAGGACTGTTAGTTGTGAGGGTGGTAAAACTTAGAGTGTGCATGAAACTGTAAGGGAGTCACCATTTCACAGAAGTTTAATCCTTGCTGTATGACTGAGTATAGAAAAAAATGGGTCTGGGAGGCAGATGCTTCTAGGGAGCAGCATCTGCCTTATAAATCTATAAACAGCATCCAAATGTCCTTGGAAAATGTTCCCACTGCTCCTTAATCAGAATGTATTCTTCTTTTTAAAGCCATCTGGGACAGGCACATTGTCCAGTCCACCTCAGCCAAAGCAGAATTGTCATCACCATGGTTCAGTATGTTCACTCTTCAGAGGCTTGTTTCATATGTGGTGATGATGTTGAACTGAAGAATTGGTAAGAGATTGGGAGCAGTTCTGTCAAAATTCTATAGAAGGAGATTATATAGAGGAATAAAAACAAATGCCAAAATATTCTTCATTTTTAAATGATTTTGCATTATTCACATCATGTGTTTTAAGGCCCTTCTCTATCCTTGCATGAGTTTTTATCTTTGTGTTAACAGATTACACTTGAGCTATTTTTGTTTTATGCTGTGAGCAGAATTTTCACCTCCTAGATATATAGTGGGGTATCTTGGCCTGGCACCACAGTACTTGCAGGGTTGCCTTAAGTTCTGCTTTGCTTCCCAATTCTCATTCCAGACCTGACCAACAGAGTAGCCCCAATGCACCATGGTCAGGGCATRGTCCCTACATAGCAGCATTGGGAATGGGAGCAGAAGTAGCTTCAGGCTTCCATGGCAGACATATACTTGTTGGGGTTGGTCCTTGCCCAGGTCTTTGCAGGAGACACATCGTCTACTTTATGATCTTTGACTGTTTTCAGAGACTCATGAAGAAGACTTACTGCACTGAGTCCAATGTCATTAGAATTAGGTATTTTCTTAGAATGGTCCAAACCCAGGAAATTTCTACTTATTCTCATGCCAGAAAGTGTCTGCCCAGTAAAACATAGCTCTTATTAAAGGTTGAGAGGGGATTTTCCTCTTCAAAAGTAGTTTCTTTACTGATTCTGACAATAACACATTTGAGCGATGTGCCTGGGTACAGCCTGGATGAACACTCAGGTACACATCTCCAGCACAAGTCCTAGCCTGCCCAGGTAGTGGATGAGCAATCAAAAGTGAGGTGTGCCCAGGGAAGGATGTTGTCTCATATGGAGTGAGCAGAGGCTGTCTGTGACAACAACAAAGAGCAGCAGAGTCAGGAGAAGGCTGGCTGGTTAGGTATTTCACAAAATGGGACATTTCTTCAGAAAAGCAAAATCTGAGTAAATCACACAGAGCGGGAAGTTTTCATCCAGTTATACCATCAACCAAGAGGAAAAAAAACACAGCTTGAGAAAAATGCCTAAGGAGCATCTCCTAGTGCAGTCCTTTCTCCTTGCCATAGCCCTGCTCTTCTCTCAGTACATCTCTATGTCAGTCTTCCAGTAGATGTGAATACTAGGTGTAACCTTTTGAAAACATTTTGAATCCTTTCAGGATGTTCCAGCATCCATCCCAAACTTTGTGAGTAGCCACCATCACCCTTCTAAAACCAGGAATCAACTCCTTTTGTCAAACTGAAGCAAGCATAGGTGATTTAGACTGCTTTCAGAGAAATCTCATTCTCTGGTATTATTGAATTATTACTCTTGTAAAGTATCCAGAGGCAAAGAGAAAAGTTTGGCAGGTGTCATGCAGATGTACACAAAGATAAGCTGTCTACAACTGAAGCAGAAAAATAACACAAAAAGGGCATACGGAGAAGAGAAATGGGCAGTCTCATACACAGACAAACATAGATGTGGTAGGTTTGGCCGAGAGACACATTTCTTATCCCATGAGAACTCTTAAGATTTGGGGTTTCCTAATCAAAGTAAATGAAACCATGAAGCTGGAAATCTGTGAGCAAACAAATTTAGAAAAAATAATCTGACTTCATTTGGGCCTCATTGTTCCCTTACAACATTTGGAAATATTTTATTTAATCAGTCTCTTTCTCTTTTGTAAATTTACTAAAATCTTAAACTCCCAAATTTTCAGTAAAAAAACCCTAATTTCAAGATTCCCCTTTCCCCGAAATGTTTTGTCTGGAATGTCTAGAATATTTGTCAACAACTATGTTATTCTGTGAACAGTTCAGTTTTCGACAAATTATATGCTTCTAGTAATAAATGTTCTGTCAAAATAATTACCAAGCAGTTCTGTTGTTTCCAAGGCTTTTCTTTACTGGAACTGTAACTAAATGACACTGCTTCCATGATCTATAATGCTCATACTATACAAGCAGCATGGAAGGTATCACTCCTGGGAAGAGATTTGATGGTGCAAAAAGTTCAGTATAGATGTCTGAATCTGATCCAACACAGGATCTTAAAGAAAATGAATTTGATCTTTATCAGAAAAGGAAAAAAAAAGGCAAATTAAAATTCAGCTCCTATCCCCACTTCTTTARTATCAGGCTTCCCTGTATTTTTTGCCCCCAAAGAAAGGAGAGTTTCTGATACTGTGGGGTCCTACTCCATCACTAGGAATACAAAGTGCTCCCATCCATGGTAACGATGAAAAGGTGACATTTTCAGTGTGAAGAGCTTGTTGTTGTGGAGGAAAAAACAGCTACCTATTTGAAGAAAACTGACCATTTTTTCTCTTGCAGGGAAGATGGTCTTTTCCGTTAATGATTCCAGATCAGCTATATGCTTTCACAGTCCTGTTTGAGATCTTCATCTGCATTTTTTTTAGAGGAGTCATTTTATGGCTTCTTCCAACTGTTGTAAGTTTATTAAAATGGCACTGTGTGATCTGGTCTGAAATTAGTTCATCTCAATCACAAGGAATTTGGAAGATCCTTGCTAATGAGAAGTGTTGACCTTCTGAGTACAGGTAGTCTTGATTCAGTGGGCTTCTTATAATCGGAGATTTCGTAGATATGATGTCAGTGACGACAAAGGTTTCATGGGTTTCCACCACAGCCAATCACTGGAACTCAATTGTCAGAATTAGAATCTAAATTTCAATCATTATTTTCCTGAACCTCCAAGCTTTCAAGTTCATTTTCCTAAGAGCTACCTATATTTGATGTTGAGCTACA
>NW_028186568.1:4218414-4333178 GCF_003343005.1 Rhea americana
AAAAAAAATATAGTGTACTGTTACAATAGCTATTGGTAGCATAAACCACCAGCTCCTTAGTCATCTTCTTTAAGGCAATCTGGCATCCAGCCAGAGCTGTCAGTGAGTCAATGAAATGGGTTTCTGTCAGAGGTGACCATGAGAAAGTATGCAGGGCTGGCCAGAGGGGCAGCCAGAGCAGGGCTTCCTGCCCCTCATGGAGCGCCAGCAGCTCTTGCCCACTGACCCACTCTGCTTCCTCCTGCTGTTGTGCTGTGTGCACTGCTGTTCRTGCTCCCTCCACATCAGACTCCAGCCCCATTGCGTCCCTGGGAGAGACAGCCCACAGAAATGTCACTCAAACAAAAATAAATCTGCATTACAAAAATTGCCTTTATTGTAAACTCAAAATAGAAACCATCAGTGTCAAAAAAAAAAGACGAGAAACAACCCTCGTCCCACACAAACACATTGCTGGATGCAAACAGCTGAATGTTAGTCAACCATTTGCTGCACAAAGACAGACCGGGTGTAAACAAAACGGAGGGAGCTGAAACGGAGCCTTCTAACGAAGGCTATTGAAGTTTGTGCTCCCTGTAACTTGAAAGCCGCAAACACTGAAAGAACCATCTGTATTAAACCATGGCTGGGATCATGTTCATTAGCTGGTTGGCTGTAAATATAGCCTCCCCCCAACACAAAAGGTAACGCATGTCAGCTCAAACCATCACCAGCAGGTTTGTGTAAATATTTACTGGGCTGTTCAGACTGCTGTAATTTGAGGCTGTTGATGTCTCACAAACAAGTTAGAAAATGAGCTGGCAAGTTCCCGAAAACAGTGTCAAAAGGCAGCTCCTGTACAGTAGAGGGAACGTGAGCTTTGTGCTGGTTTCTCTCAAGGCTGCCGGCTTTGCAAGTGCTCCAGTCTGACTAGGTTTCGGCCTCTTTGCAGTCAGAACTCAGATTTGAGGTTTTTAAATCTTTTATGCATTATTTTTTCTTCAGAATGGAGGAGAAAGTCTCTCAGGAGTTTAAGATGTTGAGATGAGGACAAAATCCACAGTGTTCCACATAGTCTAGCTTAGGTTAGTTTACCTTTTGCTCCTTCTTGCATAAAAGGGCATGGACACTGGGGTATAAACACACCTGTACGGGGGCTGTGGATTCAGAGGCACTCCCCGCAGAGCTGTTCAGCTTCAGAGCCAGCTGAGCCCTCGAGGAGCGGTCTGTAACGGTGTTCACCAGTTGCGTAGTTTTGCTTGGGATGTGTGTGCCTGCCAACCTGGAAGAAATTACCAGACGCATTTCTTGTGGTTCATAGAATGACTTCAGTGTAATCTCCATGTAACTTAACATCTTCCTCATAGGYTAATTCAGTGAACACTTCTGTTTGCTGCTCAGCTTTGTGTGCTGCTGAGTAAATGGGAGTCTAGTGCAAAACAGCCAAATAATGAAGGACACAAAAGAAAACCTCATGGAAACAGTGATTTACTAGATCATGCTGGCTTTTGTGATTCATTGAGAAAGACAGACTTGCGAGATGTTCTCTTCTATTCTATCTGTTACTCACACACACAAAGTATAAATAGAGTCTTCTATACTTCTGCACACAGCCCTAAATAAATTTCTTCAGAAGAAAGGTCACACAGGAAAACCAGGCAATCAATAACCTAATTCAGCATTACCATTTGGCATGGTAGGAAAGGTGTGCCAGGTTTAAAGCCCAAGAAAATTATAACTCCAAGACTGTAAGGTCTGTCTTTCCCATATTCAAGCTGTGCTGTTGCTGGAGATTGCTACAGTTGTGGCACAAATAGCTTACAAGGTTTGTGAGATTATCTAACATACTGCCTAAGAGAAGGTGAGTGCTTCCTGCACTGTATGAGGACTAATGAGACCTTCAGATCACATATGGAGTTGGAGAACAGAGAGAAGTGTGAATCAGGCTGCAAGTATGCTCCCTGTGGGAGTCTGGATGWGGTCCCCACTGATATATTCTCCAATATGTTAACCACTGAACTGCTCATTTGAACTCAAAATGCCCACACCAGGTATCTAAATCTATCCGAGGTTCCTAAGCAAACTGCCTGAATATGGCCCACAATGTGGCTGCTATTCCCAATGTTAAGAGGAGAGAGAACCACAGCCTGTATTTATGCAAGGAGACTGAAGAGAGCAGGGCATAGGCCTAAGATCTTGCTCCATGGCTGCCCACACAGTTTTGACCTATGCAAGCTATCAGTCTCCCCAGTAAATATATAYCAAGGAGTGTTCCCTGTGGGTAATTTGGATGTGGCCACCCATTCAAAGTGGGAAGTGGGATGAGGCTAAGATATTCAACCATATAAATGTGTCTTCATGGCTAGAGAACAGTCTCTGGTCTGCTTTATTTTGTGGAATAATAGTAGCTACAGGAATCTCCTTTCCATAGCCTCTTTGGTAGCAGGAGTCCTCCTTTCACAGAAAAGACCAAAGCCAGGAAAAATCATCCTTCCTCTACTTCACAGCGCATGTGACACCTAGGTGTAATTTTAAAGAGTTACACAGGGAAAATTGTCTGAGTAGCCATTTTTTGGCACTTCCATTTTAAAACATGGTGATCCTCAGAGTCCTTTTCTTCTGGTCCTTTCCAGAAAGGCAGCAGAGAGAGTTTGTAAAATAGAGGAGGTCTATAAATCCAGGGAGCAATACCCAGGGAAAGGCTCCATGGGACCAAAAGGCTGGAAAAGCCAATGTGTTCAGCACTGCCACATACTCGTAGTCCTGCTCAACCCCAGTGGCGCTGGCTGGRCAATGCCATGCTTTTGCCTTTCATGGAGAGCACTGCTGCCCGAAYGGGCCACAGCATGTTGGTGAGAAGGGGATTTTGCTAACTAGGACCTGTTGCCCTTGCTGTGGGTAATTAGCCCTACCAAAATGAATACTTGGCATTCAAATGGCATTTATTGACTTTAAATAGCTCAGTGAGGGGAATCCTTGGCTGACAAAAAGTGGGTGAGGCAGGTTTTACTGCCCTGCTTGCAGAAGCAGGTGTGTGGGGGGACGTGAGGGAGGCTAGCACGCAGGGTGCTCTTGTCTCCTTCCCAGGATGTGGCTGCAGCTGGGGGGGGGGGTGCTACCAAGCAGCACCTCTGAGAGCTACCTCTGGTCAGCTGTGCCTTGACTATGCATGGCCTTGCTCTGTGAGGAGAGGAAGAGCATGGCTGGCTGAGAGCCAGTTCATCCCCTTATCCCCAGCTGTGCCCAGCTTGCAGCAAGTCAGAGAGATTTCATTGCCATCAACAGGATGTCTTGAACTTACAGAACCTTATGATTTAGCCGAGGACACTTCCCTGATAGGCCTCAGGTTCTGACCGTGTGATCTCACTGTCTTATAATGCAAGTTCTGCACTAAAATCAGCCCTCTCGGTCAGCTGTTACCAATCATTGTGATTCATTTTGTTTGTTTGGTGGTAAGGGACAAACTTTGCAGCCTCCACATATAATTCAGTATTTCAGGTAATTTCCATTTGAGGTAGGGCTCTGCCAAGAGCATAAACAGCAGGAGCCTGCTCCCAGTCCATGGTGACAGCTCTCCAGCTCCGTGAAGAAGGCACGCAGAATGTACCCCAGATTTTTGCTGCTCATGCTGAAATAAGGATGGTAAAACTTATTTTAAAGAAGGCAAAAGTAGAGGCCTTGGGGGCTGCTTTGCCAAATATCTCTCCCTTTTCAGGTTTAAATAAAGTGGCCAGATCCAGTAGTCTCTGCTCTTTTGGTTACTACAGGAAATGAATAATCCAAATATTACTAAAAGAAAAGATTAGAGCTAGTCCTGTAAAGGAGTCAYGAAACCTCAGCTGCACTAAGGCACTGTGCAGGTAGTATATTGCAGCAATTCCTATGTGAAAGCATTTACCTAAATGGCAGAAGCAGGTCAAGAACTAGTTTACTGTGACTGGGCACATTCCTGGCAGCCTCAATGACAGTGAAGGTCTGCACTGCTCTGAAGACAGAAGAGATCCCTCCATTTAAGAGACTGTTTCACATTGGCCGGACAGGAGACTGAGTTCTGTTCAGTGGGTGATCCATCTCCATGGATAAATGCATAGTGGAAAACCTTCCTCCAACAATTCTGCTTGCCAAGGTGAGAGAAGTTCAAACAGAAAATACAGAAAAAGGAAGAGATATCTACGAAATTTTAGGATATAATAATGTAGATATAGTGTCTGCATAATGCCATTAACTCATAGCCTGGAACAACAGTACAAAATAAAAGGATAATACAATGCTGGTTTATGTGGGCAATATGTGTAAAAGATTTCTCCAGAGTGGATCATAATTACAGTGCTTGAATTTTGATACATATAAAATGCAAAATATTCTACAATGCAAATTATCCCCTCCTTCCAGATTACACCCAAGTCTGCAGCTAAGCTGGTTGGAGCCATCAGGTTACCTGAYTATAATGTGCTTTACCATTAGAGAGGAAATCTTCTCCCAGAAAAGGCTTTGATTGTGGGTGCTTCATTCTTACCATTCTTACCAAAGACTCTCCTTCAGCTTTTACATATATCAGTTTGTCTCAACAAGCGGGTATGATGTCTCGGTTCTGTGATCCATCTCACATGGCAAAAAGCTTGAACCATAGCATAAATATTGATCTTTTCTGGCTCCTCCAAAGACATAGCTACTCTCTATGAGATGTTATATCCCAGTTCAGAAGCAAGAACGAGGAGGTGGATGCACAGGCACCTGGAGGAAAGCCAAGTTCAGGGTCAGGCTTTTAAAAATGCTGAAGAAAACATGAAACAAATCAGAGATGGACAAAATGACTCATTTAGTCCATCTTCCTGCTAGTTCAGGGTTTGACTGAACACCCTCCAGTGTTATGTTAAACCCATTTTTAAATGATGCAGAAAATGTTTCTTCCACAACAGTTACATTCCCTCCTCCACCACAAAGCGGTGACATGTGCAAAGGGAACATTTTGGATGCTCTTAGATGCATCCCCCTCTGCTGATGGCTATTACTCCCCAGCACTAAGTGGAGCTGGAAAGTGTGGTAATAGGTAAGAGATGAAAGAGGGACAAATTCTTCTCTACCCCTGAGGCAAGTGAGGGAACTGGGCAGCTACAAAGCTGCCAGCAAGCAGGGTTGGGAGTAGCATTCACTGCTCACATCATGCCTGCCGGTTGGAGGGGCTAACAAAAACACAGATGTCTGGCTGGGCTTCATGCCTGCAGAGGGCAGGGGTCAGGACTTGATGCTTTGAGTTTGTTTCTGTCTTGTACTAACCCTCAGTTCACTAGTTTTCAAAGGATACTAAGCAACSGAGGCCTGTTACATGGATGGCATGGAGAGCTAGGTTTGCTTTGCCCAGGAAAGCATTTGTTTTACTCTCAGAAGGTAGGTTGACATGTGTTAACTCCTAAATGTATACGAAAATAAAATATCTCTTGGTGAAGATTAATAACCAATCCAGGATATCATTAGGAAGGGTCATAATAAACCATCCACACTGAGTATGGTGAAATTCTGGGTTGATTTACCAAGCAGAGCAGAAATATTTCTGCTGCATGCTCAGAAAAGATTCTCTTCTGAGAAAAGACTCCATAAAAATAATATCCTGAGACTTTCTGGCTCACAAATCTTACATGAACAGCAACCATGTGTTCATAGTTTACATGCCAAAGGAAAGCACATTTTTTTAGTGTAACTAGTCTGCAGCCCACAGCTGTGGCTGTTATGTGCCGAGGTAATACAGACAGTAAAAAGTGGGTTACTAAAAGGATACTTTCTCTGACTATAAACCCACCCTGTGATGTGAAACAGGAGTATGGATTCCCACCTCCGTGCACAGCACATCTCACCAAGACAAAGCCCTTGCTACCGTTTGTGCGCATCTCAGCAAAGGCACGGGGTACTCACGACCTTACGCTGCCATTTCTGAGGGCACYGGCTATGCTGGCCTGGAAGGAACACGGCACCAAGCTGCAGGGATTCTGCTGTGGGTATTCGATAAAAGCAGAAGTCCTGCTCGATTCATTGAAGCTTGCATGATTAGCAACTAGAAGAAAAGATGGTTTTACTTCTCAGAAGGACTCAGCTAATACAGAAAGAACTAGTGCAGAAAATATGGAAGTGCACTGTGCCGTTTTCAGAGTCACCCTTTTCTGACCCGCACTCTCCCTGTAGCAGTAATTAACCTCTATGCAAAGTGAGTGTGAGATGCTACCAGCCAGAAGAGCCATGCTTCCAAGGGCAGCTTACACTCCTGCATATTATTACACAAGGTGCAGAATGCAAGTGCCGTAAGCAGAAAAGATTTCCATTTCAAATAGGTAAACATTTTGCTGTTGTCAAGCTAACAGGAAGGCAAGCTAGAAAGTACTAAATCATTTCCCTGACAGTTGTACTGAATAGGCCCCTCGTACTGACAGGGTCATAAATAAAGTTGCTTTTCCAGCAAATTGGCACCTGGAGGATGCTTTCCCAGATAGCATCTCTGCCTTAGTGTTGTGGAAGCACAGTGGGACGGTAGTAAGACACACACAGTTTAACGCTCTAATGCCAGCCCTGCATTTATTTGCTCTAGATATTTTCTGACAGAGAAGAAACGAGGAGATAAAAAGTAAAAAGATATGAGTAAATGAGGGAAAGATARTGGTAGTTTTTGGAAAATTTGAGCTAATTACTGTATATTCACATTGCAATCTGGACAGGAAATCAATCCAAATGTAAGCAGCACCCAGAAGTGAGCTTTTAGCAGCCAGTGAGCTGGGTTGCCTGGGTTGAAAGTACCACCACACCTAGGTCACAGCTCTTTGTGCGTGATCAGCAGCATGATCAAAAGTCAGTTTTCTCTGGAGAAATATCATTGCAGAACAGAAAGCAAAAGCTCTGAAATTTCCTGTCAAAGGAAAATTCTAGGGGAAAAAATAATCTAAAATAATTTAAATACTCYGCTATCAAAATTTAGAAACAAAACTCCACCCAAGATCAATATGAACTCTCTGGCTCCTTGGCCAAATGTRACTTCCAGCTGCCCTTGAACTACTGACCCTAACTGTGTCAGAGGCTGAGGGAATCCTTAGCTGAGGCAGTCCTTGCGGTACAATGCTGAGCGACCAGCCAGGCAAGACTGACAGGTCTGTCGAACTAGGCTCAAAAACCTGTCTGCCTTCTGAGAGATGGTTTATCAAAACTGCCATGTTCTGCAGAACATTTGACTTTCAGTGAAGTTTCAGTGAATTGAGACTTCTTGTCATTAAAGCATACTCTAGGAGACTTCCCAACTAGCTCACACGTGGATACCCAAGTCACAGGTGGCACCAGTTCCGTTGTGCAAAGCTCAGATTTCAAATCAATTTTGAAATTCACAATCCTTATTGTATGAGAGGGAATGGTGCAATGAGGTGATTATCTCAGCTCAGTTGCTAGTAACAGGCTACTAGTATAACTAAATAAAGCATTAAAGAAATCACTAGCAGCTTCCATAGGCAGGCTCATCCTAGAGTGTAAGARTTGCATGGATGGACAACCAAACAAATCTCTCAGTTTCTAATAGATGCCACTCTTAAAAAGAAAAAAAAAAGATGAGGAAGTGGTAGTGGGGCTGATATGCTGTTCCTGCTCTCTCTCAGCTTCTTCCATGCTGCTCTTGGTTATTACCATGTTCAAACTGCCCTACAGCTTCCAGCACAGTCCATTTAACTCCTTTTTTCCCTCTGCCCTGTGCAGACCTGTCATGGCATTTGTGAGTAAATAATTCATATCTGTGTTGTGCTGAAATGGTTGGAACGTTAGTGTGCTGACCAGATTTCATGTTCCTGGACATGCTGGCCTCCACTGTGACCTCTGGGAGGGTGGAATTGGCAAAGACAATGCAGAGAGAGGATTTTCAACAGATGACCATTGGGGACCTGGACTTGGGCTGTTAGCTGACACATCTATCTCCAACCAGCTTCACCGGCCGGACCCACTGCAGAGCAGCTGGGCAGTTGYGGATACTTTCTAGGCAGTGCTGAACTATCCTAAACTGGCAGACATCACTCCCAAGGATTGCAGCCAGCTGGAGAATTCTCTTCCTAGGCACATGGACACCCTGACAGGAACACCCTGTGGGAACTGAGCTTGTGCTCAGGGTAGGTAATTGCTAGCTGGCTTCCCGGGGGGATCCTACCGTGCAGCTGGCCAGGAGAGCAACGTCTTATTACCTGGGGATATTTCACTGGGTGAATGCAGGCTTAACCTTTGCAGCACAAGCTAGTACGCAGAAAGAAGGAAGTGGATATTTTCTCTTGGTGTGCTCAAATGCAGCTTGGGCATGAATGTGTGCAGTTTTGTGTAGGGGGTAATACCTTGTTCTTGCAGGTCTTCRGTCCATGCTCTTCAAAGAATTAACAATACTACTAAAGAGAAATTCAAATCTTAGATAAAACAAGTTGTTTAATCAGGAGAGATTTGTTTCACTTGTAACTCAGAAAATGTCTTCTTCCTACTGTAAGCCACAGAGCCGTACTTTTGAGGTAAGTGAGGATGTCAGTTTCCCATGAGCCTGCAATGTGCCCTTGTAGCCAAGAAGCCAATATCCTGGGGTGTGTTAGTAAGAGTGTTGCCAGCAGGTCAAGGGAGGTGATCCTGCCCCTCTACTCAGCCCTGCAGAGGCCTCATCTCGAGTACCGTGTCCAGTTCTGGGCTCCCCAGTACAAGAGAGACATGGAGCTACTGGAGAGAGTGAGTCCAGCGTAGGGCTACAAAGATGATCAGAGGGCTGGAGCACCTGCCCTATGAGAAACGGCTGCGAGAGCTGGGCCTGTTTAGCCCGGGGAAGAGAAGACTGAGGGGGGATCTTATCAATGTACACAAATACCTTAAGGGAGGATGTCAAGATGATAGGGCTAGACYCTTCTGTGATGCCAAGGAAGAGGACAAGAGGCAACAGGCACAAACTGAAACACAGGAAGTTCCACCTGAATATGAGGAAAAACTTTACTGTGAGAATGACAGGTGCTCTAGGTGACCCTGGCTGAGCAGGGGAGTTGGACTAGATGATCTCCAGAGGTACCTTCCAACCTCAACCATTCTGTGATTCTGTCATTCTCACCATAGTCACTGCTGCCAGCAGGAGGCTCAACTGTTCCACTGCGACTGTGTTTCCAAGGAACCTTTTCTTTTCTTGCTGCAGAGGGTGAGCGGTGGTAGAGCGATCCCATTTTGATAGCTAGGCCTCTGGCACATGCACAGTGAGATATTTCCCTCCTGTGCCATCCAGTGCAGCCAGCCTAGGACCGCCATTGCCCTCTGTTGGCAAAATACTGAGGTCTCCTCTCTTGGAGCTTGCTTTCTGCTGCCCAACTTGTGTCTGACCTGCAGTGACCAGCACACTGACTTTTGCTCCATGAATCCTCCTTTCTGTCTTTCCCAAAGTCCAAAGGTGCTGTGTACACAGAGGAACATGATAATATTTGCTGATGAAAATCATGGTTAATCCACCTTTTTAAAATACTGTACTTTCTGGTTTCACATAGAACACTGTGCCTCTCTGTTGTGTCCTGCTGACTTACTTACTTTTTTCCTACTGGTCTAAGGAAATGTGTTGTTGGTCCCTTCACCAGCAGCAAATTAAAAAWGTTCTTTTTTCCATATGTGCATGCAAAGGAAGTATATTTCTTAATGAGGAAAGCCTTTTTTACTGTTCAGGGAACCATCCTGATAGCTCATTTCTTGCTGGTTCACATAGCTGTCCATCAGCTGTTGTTGATAGCATTCCTCACCTGTCTCATACAAACAGGGGAGATGAGGAGAGGAAAAGCATTGCCTGTCTTAGCTGCAGGCTGCCAGGGATCCTAGTGAGATAAAAAACACATTCATTTTGTTCAATTAAAAGCAAGGACAGAACCCAACAACTTTGTGCCAGAAGTCAGAGTTTGCTTTTGCATTCCAGGTTCCCTAGTTCCTCACAATTTGTGCTKGTGGTATCTTTACACGACACCATCTTGTGATGTATTTGATAAATAGATCTAAGCAGGCTACTCCACATAMCCATATCCCATCCTTTTCTGAGATATGGGACAGCCCTATAGCTGAACTTTAGAAAGTCAGGCTACAGCTTAGGATATCATGCTAACAACCACGTAGTCGATAACGATTACAGTGGCAACTGTCCATCATTGTCATTTATGACAAAGGAAGAGGAGGAGCGTTACCAGTGTGTTGAGGGAGGTGGTCCTTCACTCCACTCATACTCAGTCCCAGTTAGGCCACATCTGGAGTGCTATGTCCAGTGTTGTGCTTCCCAGCACAGGGGAGACAGGGACATACTGGAGTAAGTCCAGGGAAGAGCCTCAAAGATGATGAAAGGACTCCAGGAGCATTATCTCTCATGTGAGGAGAGGCTGAGTGAGCTGGGGCTGCTCAGTCTAGAGAAGAGAAGGCTCTGAGGGATCTGATCAATGTGTATAAATATCTGATGGTGGGAGTAAAGAAGATGGAGCCAAACTCTTCCCTGTGGTGCCCACTGACAAGAAAAGAGGCAACAGACAGAAATTTCAGTTTTAAATTCTATTTAAATGTAAGAAAAACTTTTCCATCATGGGGAAAATCACATACTGCAGCAGGTTGCCCAGAGATGTTGTCAAGTCTCCATCCCAGGAGATATTCAAAATCTGACTGGTAGCTGACTCTGTTTGAGCAGTGAGGTTGGACTAGATGATCTTGAGTGGTGCCTTCCCACCTCCATCATTCTGTGGTTCTGGGATTCTGTGACAAGCTAGAATTTTTTTCCCATGCCAAGGTCTCATATGGTTATAAAATCCAGTATCTGTGAGAAATATTTTCCCATATACAGGAGAACAGGTGCTTCATCCTTGAAAAGATGAAGAACATTTTTAATTGTCTCAGTGTAATTGCTGTATAGTTAAATATGATTGTACTAAGGGAAGGCTCTAAAGTTTACCTCTTTTGTGGAGTTTATTGAGKTGGTAATGGGACATAGTTTTAACCACAAAGCATAAAAGACTTTGAGATCATACCGACATCCTTTACCTTCCTGTGAATTACACAGAAAATCCTACTGACATGTATTTTCATTTGATATGAGCAGACAAGGAAGTTTATCTAAGATAGAAGCTGTCACATCTCTAGTTACTCCTGCAGAAGTTTATAGCAATTTTTGCAGTACTTCTATCTTGTGCTGAAGTACATGAGAAATTCTGAAGAACATGTCCTTCACTGCTTGCTGCTCTGAAACCACACTATCATGTACCCTTATTTGGGGACAACAAAGAAAAGTCTTGCCAAATTGTGGTGAGACCACTTAAAAAATGGATCAACGTCTGTTCTACTTGAATAAACACTACAGTTGAGGAGAAAGGAGATTATTCCAGTAAATTTGAACACATATGTATGTTTTACTAACTGGCTGTAGTATCTTTATTGTCACATACCTAGGCAAATCTGCAAGAAAATGGTTTAGGAAGAGCGGAAGAGAATTAAAGATAGGATCTTACGTTTCACTGTGGAGACACAGAAAGTGTAATAGAGATTAATTTAGAAGACTTGAAAGTGCAGAGATTTTCAAATGGTTCCTGGCTATCTTATGTAGCTATCTCCAACYGTACATAGGCTGAAACCTGTCATGAATCACCGGCTTCAGCCAGCCCTGACTGTCAACGCTAGTCCATCAGCTTCTGACCTGGCAGCATTTAATGGAGCTCCAGAAGAAAAGCCCTCAGCATGGGTCAAAACAAGAGAAAAGTGCTCACTGTCTGGCAACAGCATAGCCCATGCACTCAAAGACAAGCCCTGAAGAATACGAGAGAAGAGGCTGGGACTAGGCAATAAATAAAATATGAGCTGGGCTCAGCAGCCCAAGTAGCCTGGGGTCAGCAGTGGGATGGTTAGGAGCATAGGTGGGTGAGTCGTCTTTCTTAATCTTACTTCAGATGCYCAGGCTGAAGCTATGCTGATTCTTAGTGCTGGGAAAGATCTTGCTCTGCATCCAGCTGACCTGCAATGTCTTGAGCTGACTTTAGGGAACACAGCTGCTACAGATGCAGGAATCTATGCTAGGCATTAAACTGCTGCTTCAGTAAGAGGGACTGACTTCGAGCATCACTTTATGGGTATTATTGACAAAYTACTCACCCTGTCTCCAGACTGAATGTCTCCGACCCAAAGCAGGGGTAGTTAAGCTTCTCAAAGAAAAGACTGACGTTTTTCTTTTTAACATGAACAAAACAATGTTCTTTGATTCCTTCACAGAAACCAGTGATTTAGGTTGAAATTTTCTGAGCCGGAAAAAAATATTCTATTCAGGCTGAGCCAAACATACAGAACACACTAAAGATTTAGCCTAGACTATTAAAGTTAACATCAGYTGGAAGTAAGATTTTGTGTTGGATGGAGGAAGGGATCTTAACCGTAAATTGTGCCCTGAACAGAGTGTATAATTGATACATAGAGTGTGTGTGAGTAATGCATAGTTAGGCAAGATTTAGGAGTGCCAAGTGTATCTTGTACTATTAAGTGATGTTTTTTTTTCCTGGGTACAAAGTCAGAACTTCAGCAAATGCTGACGCTGAGCTAAGGAAACATATCAGATGAATGTAAGGCCCAGGCCCCTAAAGCCATTGCACTTCCCTGAACACACTAGTAGCATAGCTCTGAGCTCTGTAAAGCTGGGCCATGGCATGACCTTAATACGGTATGAGAGTCTRGCAAACATTGTATAGGAGGCAATGTTGGGGAAAACCATTTGGTAAGAGATGTATTTTTGACTGTGGCTCCTGATTCTCACACTGTGGAGAAACCCGGGGCRGGAAATAATGTTTTCTCTATAGCTGCAATGTGCTGCGCCTTTCAAGTATGGCACAAGCAAATATAACATGAGCCTATGTCCCCAACCTGAGGATGCTGCTGTCCCAGAGGGATGCCTATGCAGATATCTTGGGATTTAGATTTAGGCTGGAAGCATTCAGCACTTTTCTGCCACAGTGGGAAGAGTCTAGCTGTTCCACATGAGGTCAATGGGACTAGCTCAGGCTAGGTCATCCCCGGTGCATATATAGCATGTACATGATGATGAGACAAAAAGGCTGAAATGAATGTGAGTATTTGTCTTGCCACTGCCTGGGAAGCTGCAGCCAGTGGAGTGCACGAAGGCTGAATGAAGCAGTTCATTCACCATTTAAAAGGAAGAATCTCATCCATCCATGTTGTTACATGTGGATCTAGCCTGAATTGCATCCAGAATTTCAAGGTGAAACACTTCAAGCCATATGATATTTTATCCTGGCTGCTTAGTTACCAGCTGGCACAGAGGCTCACAAAGTGRATTATGAAAAATATTGCCTGCCAAGAGCAATGAAGGACAGACAAGAGGATATATGAAATATGCCTTGTGTTTATTTGTTCTTTAATCACCCTAATGTGTAGGTAGTTAAAAAAAGCTGGCTAGGGTAACATGCTCAAGAGAATTGCTTCAAGGCGATGTCAACAGGAAGGTATCTTAGGTAACTTTTTGAAAAAAAAAAGTCTTCCACTGTGATATCCTGCTCATCTGTGGGCTCTTGCTCTTTAAGACACTTTATACCTTAACAGCTTCTGGCCATACAAGCAAGAACATAAACAGAATTGTGGATATATGCAAAAGCCATTTTTTTTTTTTTGTAACTATATAATTATGGCTATCAGAACATGATCCAGCTATCTGTTTGCTTAGGGACTCCAATTTCAGAATCTCACCCTCTAGGCAGGTTTTTCTTTTTCTCTTTTGGAACAATCCTCCATACTTCATCCTACTTCTTAGAAAAATGGTTTGAAGTGTCACAGAGATGTGGCAAATAAATAAATAAAGTAAGTAGATGCTACATGAGAACAATTTTCTTCTTCTTCCTTTTCCTTTTCCTTTTCCTTTTCCTTTTCCTTTTCCTTTTCCTTTTCCTTTTCCTTTTCCTTTTCCTTTTCCTTTTTTTTCTCTTTTCTCTTTTCTCTTTTCTCTTTTCTCTTTTTTTTTTCTTTTCTTTTGCTTAGGGCATGTATTTAGGATCTTTTGGTTTAGCGGGATAGCTCAATCTTTTGGCATTCATGATGTTTGATGATATCACTGACAGTTTCCCTGTCAGTAGCTCTCTGTGTTGCCCATATCCATGGAGCCACTCAATACCTTCTGTYTCCCTGAGTGTCTGACCACTCCTCCATCTGTCTTTCTTACACTCTCTGATCTAGTATGGCATATATCAGACCACTGTCTAGACATGCCTCTGGTTTCACATCAGTGTATCTCTTTATTAGATTTGTTCCAGCTTTGAGGCATGTCAATGCTCTTCTGTTCATTGGTTCCTGAAGATTGCTTCTAGGTACCTGAGCTGTAGGCACAGAGCTCCAGACACATCCTCCCCACACAACCCTTGGAGTGCCCTTGGACATGACATCTCTCCTATGAGCTATTGCAGTACCCATCTTTTAGTACTTATTCCTCTTATCTCTCTCCAGGCTTATTTACGCTGTGTGCGCTCAATGACCAACTGTGATAGCCAGTGTAAAGGTATTAATTTGGAGAAATAGTCCTGTTTGTCTCCATTGCTTGGCAATGCCTTCATTCCTCGCTGCCTAAAGGGCTTGACAGAGGGAGATAGGAGTGCAAAGTTGGGATGGACCTCTAATTAATACCTTTTGGGTGCCCGTGCAGGGAACCAGCCTTCACTACACCTTGTAATAGAGAATCATGAAAGAGGCACTTCTTTTTTCTAATGGTCCTCTGCAGAAGCCATCTCCTTCATTTCCCAGATTACTTGGCCCCTGAAAGGGCTGCCCTGTTTGCTTCTGTCCAAGTCTAAAAGCCCAAGAGACAGCCAGCAGTCTTGGCTGTTACTGAGTTGTTATTGAGGTAGAGTTGTCTGTGGATTTATCTGGTGGAGGCTTGTGCTGCTCAGGGCCAAAAACTATTCTTCAAGGGGACTAGTTAATCTGGAACCACTGGAAGTACTTGTTGTTCAAACCTTTCCTATGGTGAGTAGTCTTGTCTTCCCCAAAAGATACTTCTGATCTTGAAGCTTCCTGTCTCTCTGTAATGTAGACTTGAGTGGGAGATATCTTGCAAGGTGGTCCAGGCCTGGACCACCAAGGCCTTTCTGAGACCTCATAGCTGAGATGAYTGAAAAGAGCAGCCCCAGGCCTTCTGAACTCAAACCATTCCAGGTGGATGAGAGGGAAGCAGGAAGAGTAGAGTGTAGGGACTAGTTCAGCAGCATATGCCATAGCTTGTGCACCCTGAGAGATGCTTTTTATCCAGGTAAGACAGTGGTCTTTTCTCTATCCATTCCATCTTTTCTCTATCCCTGGGCCATATATTTATAGATGTGCTTCAGGCAATATTTGCACTTACTCAGAAATGCAGATGTGTAGGAGYGGTGTGCAGTGGAGGGAGGGAGAAGGAGGAAATCTGAACAGCTCACAGCTGTAGCCAGGGCTCTATGTTGCTGGCTGGTTTGTGGAATGACCAAAATTCACTAGMAAATATTTCACAAACCAGCCAGCAACACATAGCCTATAGCTGTAGCCAGGGCAGCTGCCTAGTTCTGGAGCTCCCTCAGATAGTACCCTGAAAGCCCAAACATTGCTCTACTGCTTTTATAACTAGACTGGTCTCATAAGCTCGACAGCCAAAATGTTCAGGACATGAGGTCTTGAGGGGGTCATGGGACACTCTCAGCTCCCAGTAAGTAGACATTGTTCCTGAGAAAATAGCTTTGCCATTTTTCCTGCAAACCTCTTCCCCAGAAGCAGTTTACCATGCTGCAAGTAATAGTTGCAGTAGGAAAGATGCAACACTTCTTCCCRTAAGTGTGGTACAGGGGAAGAAGAAGCAGTACGCATAGAGAGGACCCTGTGGATAATAGTGACTAAACGAGATACTGCTAAGATAGTGAGAGCAACACTTTAAAAAACTGAGATGAGGATCTAGCCGATCAGATCTTTTAAAGTGATGGGAATGAGGAACAGCTACAGTCTATGCAGCAGAGAGGCCATACGTAGCATAGARCAAGACCTGGAGGAAAAAAAAAGCTGAATCATCTTGGTATGAGGAAAAGCAGCAAGAACTTCTCCATAGTTGCCCATTCTCAGCTGCCAGRAACCATCATTTCAATTCTTTTTATGACTAAAGGTGTTCTGGGTTTGCTTCTAAAGTTATACTTGATTTTGACGTGTTGAAACATGCTGGGGTTTGCAAACAGGGTTTTTTCCTTTCTGTAAATTTTTAGAGGAAGAGGTTAATATGGCTCAGTGCCAAAATTCACTGGTCTCCCAGTGTGATCCAACATAACAAGAAAATGTCACCCTTGCATGAACATTGACTGAAGCTGTATTGCTGCTGTGTTGGTATTAGATATTAGATTTTGTTAAARAACAATTTAGTATGCAAAGAATCTTGTTCTTAGAATCTGCTGTTTCAGGGCATGGAGCATCTCATGGGAATTCAGAGGGATGAACATTTTCCATGATTGACCCCAGAGATCCTAAACAAGTTCATCCGGAGCGCATCAGATATACCCTATCCTATAGAAAGTAATAGCTCTTTATTGCTTAAAGGTAACTGGCACCCATTCGACAAAACTGATTCACTTCTGACAATCTTATTTTTCTTGGAAAACATATYAAAGCAATCTGAACATCAGGAGTTATAGGCAACTCTTCAATTCCCTTTCAAAATCTCCTACGGCACCTCAGGATTTATTCAGCTAAGTACTAGCGTGGAAGAAGAGTGTCTGAGGTAAAAAGTACAGGCTGTTTGCATTTACTTTGCCAGTATGTTATTTGGGAAGATCCTGTGCTGATAAACGGGTTTGTGCAATACAGAGTTTGCAGACAGGGAGCAAGCTTGACATTTTAATGAGATTAATCAAAATAAAAGAGTGATGTAATAGACAGTGCCAAAGAACTCTCTGATCCAAAGTTGATAGACTCTGATGACCTGATGAATGGTATCCAGGTGGATTGGCAGTTCTGGCTAAAAACACAAACAAGTCTCTCAGGTGCTCTAAAGCCATGCCTACAGTGCCTCATGAGATCACTTCTAAGGGCATAGCAGAGGTTCTGGCAAGGGCAGAAGAGCTCTGACTGTACCTGCTCTGCAGGCTCCATGGGGAGCGTCTCCTGTGCCTATGCCACACAGCAAGTAGAGCTTCTTCATACATGATATACATTCAGTGCTTCTGTCTGCGCAGCGAGACCTTAAAGCCCTTGTCTGCCCTTGAGCTAATCTACAGTCCCACATCACCACTTTGTATCTGAGATTGTGCCTACCCGCTGATACGATCCACCAGTGGTGCAGAGATGTGGCRGGGGACCTGGCTGAGGAGTCCTGTCCCCCTAGGCAGAGTGGGTATATCTAAAACGTCACTTGTGATATCCTGGGCTTGTGTGAAGATGATGGACACTCCTAGAGACTGGTCTACCTCTGGAGGGGGAGYCAGTGAGGAACACACAATGAAGAATGAGTGCCTTTCTGTCTTTGCCTCCTTAAAAAGGCAGCTGAAGYAGTAGTGAATCTAAGGGCTCCTAAGGCAGGAGTGTTGGAGTGGAGAGACTCACTAACAGCAATGTTGGAAACTAGCCTAGTTATGAACAGGGGAGAGAACAGGGCCTGAAAAGGCCAGATTTGACCCACTGTTTGCCTTTTTATTAGTGATAAGGCTCTTTTCTCTGTCTTTTTAACTTCTACATCCCTCCAGGTGAATACCTTGWTGAGCTACTTCTGAGGATAGCTAAGAAATAATATAAGAGAGAGGAAACTCCAGGCAAGCAGAAGATGCTTTCTTTTTTTAGCAGTGCTTTCCACCAGGGCACTAAACATGTCACTGTCCTGACATGGGACATGTCAGAGTCAAGAGTGTTTTGGACCCAAAGAAAGGCAGTTTGTTTTAGGCTTTGGTCTGTTTGTGGGTCCTTAGGGCTGCTGGTGGTGTAAGGCCACTGTCCAAGAGCTCTTTGAGAGCTACATGGCGTAGGATGGTCAAGGGACTGAGTCACGAGGATGGTCCTGGGAGTGGGGGGAGATCTTCAGGGGYAATTTTCTTGTCTTTTTCTGAATCCCTGTTGCTGCCAATTCACTCGAAGTACATGTTCATGTGARAGTTAACACATGCTCTAGTTCCAAGACTGCAAATTCTGACAGCTGTAAAGCCCAACTGCAGATGAAGATATGCTGYTGACATGGATGGATTCACAAGAAGAAAAACTGAGAAGTGTTTCCAAAGCTGAATGTTCTTCCTTTTATTTTTAATTTTTAAACAGGCCTTTCAGTAGCAATGGCAACCTCCAGCAAAAGCTGGGGTCTCATTGTCTCAGGCATCATTCAAATATATTAAAAGATGGCTTCGTTACAAAGAATTTACAGCCTAAATAGGGCAGACAAAGTGATGGAGAAAATAAGACTACATCTATACTGGCAAATAAAATAAGAGAGGGCCTATTCTCTGGCCCTTCAGGCCAGTGATGGTGTGGTTTGTGTCCACAGRCCTAAACACTCCCCCACAGTGACTGGGGAAGGTGGAACTCCATCCAAGTTGCCTGCTAGGGTAGTCCCTGGCCCRTGCTTTCCTCTCAACCATGCCCTGACATTGTCTGGGTGAAATGAAGTCGACATGGGTCAAAGCCATATGAGAGAGTGTGCTAACAATTAAACAGTGTAGACAACTGAGAGCCAGTACTTGAGTCCTTGCCCTGGCTTTGTTTTAATTAGCATTTCCATGGACAGACTTTTGCCCAAGATTTTGTGGGAAGCCCGTGACAAATCTTGAAAGCCAACCTATCTGTTGAATCCTTCTCTGGTGCCTCATACGTCCTTCCTTTCCTCTCCTTCATTAGGTTTTAATATTCTTGCTGTGCCGCTTTTGTGTTTAGAAACAAGTCCTGCTGAGGATGTCAGTTTGACATGGTCATCTGCGTGGAAAAAGCACCCCACCAGAGAAAGGTTAGAGGACTAACAGGTTGTTTAATTTGGCAGCCAGTTTTACCATTTCATGAAAAGGGAAGATATCTAAGACAGCACATCAAGGGAATGTGTTCATTGACCTGTGATTTAATTCATTCATAGTCTGTCTTTTTGGCCTTCAGCTTGGAGGGCCAAACTATTCATCTCATATTTACAAATCATCTGGAGATATAGTCTAAAAATACAGTTTGAAATTTGTCCCCAGTCATTGTAGCTTAGATTGCATTTGTTTTCAATATTGTCCCTTCAATAACACAAACAGCGTGCGCACACACCAGACAAATGATGTAAGAAAGAAAGAAGTTTACTAAGCAAAAACAGTGAGAATGTTTTACTAAAGCTGTCATGATTCATAAGGCTAAATATTGTAAGTGACAGAATCAGGGGACTGAGGAGATGAATAAGGAAAAAGTCTCAGGGGAGAATTTGGCCATTGGCATCTCAAGTCCCATTAACATTTCTATATCTGTGATAAAGGGAAGAGCAAGAGCAGCTGCTGGCTGAACCTTCAGTTTAACTCTACAGTCATATAAAAACCACTTTGAACATAGGAATCTCACATCACCAGAAATGGCCTGTGAGTCTTGGAGGTCCTCAGTAAGAACTTCCACAGGCTATGAATCTAGACCTTCAACAGGCCAGTTTCATTTCTGGTACAACTAATCAATGAAAACACCTTTCTTTGGCCCTTGTTTTGCTTTTGTGATGAGCAAAAAAGTCTTTCTCTTGACTGTGCTGGACCAATACGGATCATATGACAGGCTAGGCCATGTTATTATATGAACAATAATATTTTGCCCAGTTAAAGCTGGTGTTGTGGTTACAAATGGGCTCATTATCTCCCTAAAGCTCTTCTATAGACCTCTACTACTGTAGGGAGGCTATGGTATCTTAACCCTCTTTATGTGGCGAACCATTGCTTCCTGAACAATACCTCTTTCAGTGTGAAAAACTCCTTTAAACACACTCTCCACATTGTGCATTGATGGACGCTATAGCCGGTTTTTAGCCTGCAAGTTCTGAACATGACGTACGGATTTTGGATTCTTGTCTTGGGTTTCTGAATGACCTGCTATGTGGCTAGACTTTCTGTGCATCCAGATGAAGACTGGGCTATCCTAGGGAGAATGTGAAGTGCACTCGGCAAGCCTGATGTACTGAAGCATTGGAACAGCGGTGTTATCACGTATCCCTGATAAAAATACAAAGAACTGGCTGCCAGTATCATACACTCACACTTTGGAGTGACTAATACATCCAACCTTCTTCAGGAACAAGATAGGCCAGTGTATAGGGAAGAAAGTGAGATAATACTCTCATGAGTGAACATAAGTCACATAACTTCATAGGTGCTGAAATAATCAGTCATACCAACTCAGTAGTCTAGATAGCTATACCAAAATATACTGGAAAAAATGGCACAGAAAAACTGACTTGCTGAGTGCCAAAGACCCTGCTTGAGCGGGGGGGGGGACGGACTAAATGATCTCCAGAGGTCCCTTGCAACCTTACCGATCTTATGATCCTATGAAAGAGTGAAGCAGAGAAAAAGCTACTTATTAAGTCAAGTCTTTAGTCCCTAACCTACTTTTGCAGATATTAAAGGAGGAATTTAGCTGAAATACAAAATTCAAACATCTCTCTTCTTTAGAAAAGTGCCATGGGATCTTTCTTGGTACAGACCAGGCTTGGATGTACTGTTCTTTGCCCACCAAGAGGTAAGTCACACTAATCCAAAAGAAGCTCAGGGCAGTCTAGTCCAGAAGGCAGCATCATCAGCAGATTCCCTGCATGCAGGGCACATCTGGAAATGTTTCCTTGTGAGTGAGCCATGTATTCTCCTTGCAGTCTATGAAACTTAAAGATTAGCTCAAGGGAACTTGAGAAAGTCATTGTGGTATCTTTGAGATAGTGTATGGAGGGAGCAGYCTATTCATTTCCTGTGTATGTGAACTTGTCCTTGAACAGGATGTACGAGGGAACAGAAGAGGATCCTTGTACCCTTCACTTTTATGTGTGTGGGCAAGGATCACTAAATGATGAATCTTGACTGTTCACTGGAARTCAGTAGTGATGTGCCCATTCACAGGTCACTGGGGTGTTGACAATTATGTGACTTTTCAGATATTCAGATACAGGAAATCTGCATTCTCTTCAAGTATAGGCCATTAATTACAGTATATTTAATATAATTTATGCAATATCTATACCAGTTCTAAACAGAAATAGAACAAGAAATTAGCTTAGATACCACAAGGAGCTGAGAACTGGATCTCACTCTTAGAGTGACATTTTACTCCAACAACAAAATGACTTCGGTAGATTTCATTATTAATATAGTATCTGATCTCCCCACATTCACTATCTTAAGTGCATTTTATTCTGACTCCTTACAATACCCCCTTGRTGTTGGGAGTTATCACCCTGTTGTAGGGGTGAGGAACAAGGCAAATTACACGACTTATCTAAGAACATATGTAAAAACTGTTGTCAAAGCTGGCACTAAGGGCTGTCCCACACCCTTTTGAGCAGCTATACCCCTCAGAGAGGGCTGCCTTCTAATGGCTTTCTGTGTCAGCAGAGCAGGCATTTATAGACATTTGTAGGTAGYGATGAAAATATTCAGTGAGATGAAAGCATAACAACAGAACAACCTGGTAGTAGGAGAGTAATAGAGGACCTTGGGAATTAATTTACTAAAGCAGAAAGGCTCCCCCTTGTGAAATGCAGTGATAAGATCTCTTTGGTCCTCTCCACAACTAGATATTAAACATTCTCATCCTTTTACTGGATACGTGTTTAAGGTAACCAGCCTGGAATAAGTAATTTCTTCCATTATATTCTTCCAAATAGCACTCTGGAGGAATGCTGTTTTTSTAAACTTGTTAAGATCTATTGTTTCCAAAATCCATCCCATATTATCTTAACTTGTTTCAGGATTAATAATTAGAATCTAGTTTGCTATTTTTTCTCTTTCTGAACTGCAAAATAGCATCTCCCAGGCCACAATCTCTAGCTAATATTGTTGGCTGCTACTCCTGCTGCTGTTGTTTCATCTGCACAGACTTCTCCAAAACACTAATCATTTCATCAACATTCAAAAAAGACATTAAAGATGTGCGTGTATAATTTTTTCTCTCTTTGTGTAAGAGGCAACAGTGGGGGTTACTCAAGGGAGATTTTTTAAAATAAGGTCATTATTCAACTTCCACAGACTGCTCTTTTCTTTTACTGCAAGTTAATTTTTAATGTATTAATTGTTCATTGTAGAAGGTAGCAAGCAGATTGAAAACCAGTGGGAATGTTTCTGTAGTATCCAGTAATATCGTTCTTGAAATTATGTAAATCTAGGTAAGTGACTTGGAAAAATACTTCTTTTACTTCTGCTCATAAACGGGAAAAAAGAATTAAGGGCTTGGCTTTCCTCCAGGTAAGAGGTGCAATCCAGACAAGAATACTTAAAAGGTATTCTATAAATTGGATTTCATGCTTGTTTCATGATTATATATTCTGAAGATCAGAGTTGTGTTTAGCTAATTCAGACCCTGAACATAATAGGCTCACACACACACACGCGCGCGCACTCTCTTTCTCTCTCTTCACTACTGTCAGCTCTGCATTTGTGCAAATAGCTGTGGGGTCTGCCCTGGAACCGTGCTGCCTTCAGCACGCCAGATTGTTCACTGTAGAGATGAGCACACAAAAGAGCGCTGATAGTAGCTGTGGTCTCCAGAGACATGACCCCAGCTCATGTCAGACAGGGGCTGACACTGGAAAGGCCTAGGTAGATGCCCCACGGTCTGGTTCACAGTGCTGAGACAGGGGCTGGGGCTGTGGTGGCTGCCCTGTTAGAGGAACTCCTCCTGAAAGCCATGGATGCTCAGGCATCAGGCTAAGATTGCATGCTGGCCTCCATTCAGGCAAGCTAAAGGCAACCTAATCGTGGACTTAATGGTAGACAATCTCTATCCCTTCATCCAAGAAGGTCTTGCTAAACRCAAACGAAGCTTCCATGCCAGCCATGGTTTATATTCACCAGAACAGTTGTGCTGTGCTGCTAACCCCAGTGCTGTCTGCAGAGACGCAACATAGAAGATGACGGGGAAGGCTTGTAACATGGCCCTAGGCAGGGTCTGAACCTGCTGCCTGGAACCTCAAGCAAGCCCTCTCCTAGAGAAAATGAAGCATATTAAATACTCTGAGGCAATTTTCAAAGGGAGTTGTTATGAACGTCACGCCTTTTGTTGTATGTGTTTCAGAATGAACTTTCTTTACTATTTCTCTTTGCCTCTCTCACCTTTAAAGGAGCATAGTCGGCATTTCCACAGCCTTGGGCTAGCAATTCACCTTTGTCCAGTCCAGATGTCTGCATCTTTTAGGAATGATAAAAAAAGATTCCTGAATTGTTTTGGGATTATAGGCTGAAGAATTTTAAAATATTCTCTTAAGCATTTCATTTGTTGTCGCAGTTGTTCTCTTGTGGATTCAAGCTACTAACAGTAAGAGATGAGTCTCTTTTTCTTCCTCACTCCTTTCTGTATGTTGAACTAAATTAGATCTCTGTGCTGCAACCAGGCTATAAAAGGCGCTCCARTGCAGGCAGGGCAGGTGATTCAAAACAAAAGGCCTTGATTGAAGTGGTTACAATACACAGAACCACTAATGTTATTCTAGGCCATTCAGGGTGGTTTACAGCATTGTACAACAACAAACAAGATGAAACTCACTGCACTTAATGATTGAAGATTTTTTTTTCTCTTAGTCATTTAAGGAATTTATTTTAAAGGTTTGGAACATTTCTGTGGCTTGCTTTTTTCCTGGACCATTTTCCTGTCCCCAAAGCCCCTTTTATCAAAGATATCTTTGTAAATAACCTCTTTTTCTTTCTGTGCACTTGGTTGTACTGCCAAATTAGCTGTGCTGCCATGGAGACGTGGCATCAGCAATCCTTGTTCTTTTTCTGTAGGATTTCACTAGGCCCTTGTCTCAGGCCTTGGCTGAATTAGAAAAATAATGAGATATTGAATATAAATTTATACTCTTAACATTGTTGGCAATGTTGTTGTAAGTGTTRTAATATTTTATGATGCAATGTGTCTTAGTTTTTCTTTGAATACATGTATCTGTTGGGTTTCAGTTTATCCCACAATTCATGCAGGATATCAACACATCCATTTAGCAAACAATCTCCTTAGAGAGAGAGTAATCGTTATATGTCTAAACAGTGAAGAAGACAGATGAACCGTTTGGAAGTTATGTCGTCTATTTATTTGCTTTTGTCATTTGGAGCCTATATAAAACATGCTGCAACTTTTAGCAATATAATAGCAAAAGATGTTTTCAAAACAATGATCAAGTAATATCTCTGTTTGAGATATGACTGGATATAGCACTCCCTTAAGATTTGCTGCATAAACAAGATAACTTATACATTTGCTACATAAACAAGATAACTTATACTTGGTTACTCTGTCCAAATTTCTTGTATCCAGTAGATCAACAGTCCTACAGCATACAGGAGAATAGGGTGGTTTCAGGAGAGTAAGGTTCATTTCTGCAGGAAAATCTTAGACTTTGCCATTTCTTGATAGAAAGAAACAACCCAAAATATTTCTGCCAAAAAAATCCCAGTCAGATCCATGAAGGAGTTTCACAAGGAGGAGTTAGGGTTTTAAGCAGGTTTATACTGCACATATAGGACACAGTTTTCTCAAGATAAGCTTTTAGCTGGGAGAGAGACCAAATACCAAGGAAGTGTTTCCTATCAATAYATTACAATGAAGGCAGATGGACTTCCCAGTCCAAATGTACCCAAAACTCCTTGTTAAATTAAGAGCCTTCTCATCTACAACCATATGTCAGTGGCAGGACTAATAAGGAGTAATGAACATCATCCTGAGAGGTGGCAAGTGGTTAAACACTAATAAAGTTAGATAATGAGAAGATATTTTTTTCAGGTGTTTTCATTCCCCTAAGGGAGTCTCAGGGGATTTTTTGGATGAATTAAAGTGAAAAAAAAAGGCAGGGCTACATTTTGAAATTTCAATTTTCTGGGAATATTTTTCACACTACAGTATCAGTTTCCTGTTCCTCATGAAAGATGCCAAATTGATGGCTCTTTAACAGAAATGAGCAATAGCAACAGAAAACCCAAAAAAATCCCTAGGCAACTTCAACTTTCTTCCCCTCCCCCCAGCTGACATTGTATTTGAAAAATAGGGCTACATTCACATGGAAGCTATTGTGTTTGCACAATCACTTCCCTTTACGGAGATGTCGTCTTGTGGTATTGACCCATTTCACAGAAACTGGAAATTCCCTCTGAGCAGCTACCTGCATACCCCTTGCAATGGAGTGCTCCAAGCTGGATGCAAGCTGAATACGTTACGCAAATCATTGTTCTCTTGCTAACGAGAATGACGTGAAGAGTCCAGAAGAGTGAAAGTTAAGAAAGTCCCTCTGAATCTACTTCCTTGAGCATCCCTTGCAACATACTGTATGAGAAAGGAGGATCTCTAGGGCAATTATAATTTCCCTGTGAAGTTCCTCTTCTGAGTGGCACAATTTGCAGATGGGCATCCCATTGGCTGCTGTGGTACATTACTTGAAATTGTGCTTAAAATGGTGCCTAAAATGCCTAAAAGAACATTTACCTCTGAATGTCCGACAGACTTAAGTGTACTGATTGGACACTAGTGCAAAGCTCAGGTGTATTAGCTGAAGTCAGTGGCATAAGACTAATATGCCAGTATAGATTTTAAAGCCYGCAATATACCAGAAAAGTTCTCATACTGGAAAATATTTCTGCTCTGAGATCTACTTTGTTGTTCATTGTGCATCTCCATACCTCCCTTATTTCAGGCTTCCCAGCTCCTTTCATATAACCAACCAGAGATGACTCAAACTTGACATTTGGGATTGGGCTTTAATACTCCATGTAGACACAAACTGAACCTTGGGTTACTCTTAACTTCAGAGGGAGGCGGTATATCAGCCTTTCTGTTGCTCAGTAGCAACATCTGCTGGCTACTGAGGACTAGCCATATTATGAAACATGTTCATTTAAACACATCTGGCTGGAAAATAACTATGAGGAGAACACGTTTGTCTATGGATAAACCTCTAGCAACATGTCATTGCAATGAAACTAGATGCTAGAAATAGTTATGGACCATATCTTAGTTGATCTGGGGTAAAGCAGTTTGGAGCACAAAAGAGCCCAAGACTGTTGCAATGGATAAGATCTGTCCTCCAGCAGGGATCACAGGAGAGTAAAATATTCACCATGATTTGCTTTTTGTTATTACACCACTGTTATCTACACTCACAGTTACAACCTAGAGCTTRCAACTGTGGCAGACTGCTAAAAGCTAAGCAACGGTTTAATTTTAGAGGAAACGGTTTATGAGGGGGAGAGAAGGCTCTGCCAGTGTTTTTAATTTCTCAGGCTGATTCTCTCACATCCCAGCTAGACCGCAGAAGGTTGTTCCAGGAAAAGGGCCCATTGCAGTGACATCTTACCTGAATGGCTTTCCTTGCACTCACAGCTCAGCACTGGCACAGCTTGCATGGCGCAACTGCCCAGGCTCTAGGGACACTTTGGTCAAGCCCTCTTGACTTGAGACTCCGTGATTTTAGTAAAGCCCTTTAGTATCAAGAGGTTACTGCCTATGAAAAGAGAGAGAGGGAAGCACGCTGCGCAGCCCTGATGTCCTTGTAGAGAAACCTAAACAAATAATCACATATGGGTGTCTGGGTCACCATAAAACCTAAACTGAGATTTCCTGCTGATACATTATACAACATCTGGAGACGTTCAAGAAAACTTAAATATTAAATGCTTCATTGCAACTCTCACTCTCCAGCTTTGCACTGTTGGTTCATAAAGTAGTGTTGTGTCGTGCTAAGTCAGAAATTGTGGACCATGTCACCCTTAGCGGGACACAGTACCTATTCCCATAGTGCGTGGACCTGTGGGAGAAGCAAAGGCTGCCTTTCTTCAGAAGCTGAAGCAATTGTGAGTGCTATCTTTTTTACCTGAAAATAAGAGCCATCCTCATGAAAAACAAAGGTGATTCTTTCAGGGACATTTTAAGAAATACTGTCTCCCTTGGCATAATGTGTACTTGTCTTTCAAAAATATGTTTCTACMGCTGATGAATTTAAAATATATTTATATAAGCACCATTTTATTATCTAAAATGGTGATTATCATAAATTGGAATATGTTAAAATACATTTTGGAATTTTAAATCCATTCATAAAAATACCTTTTGTCCATAGTTAAAATGAACTTCAGTATGAAGCTTATCCTTAACAAAATCTGTATTTTGCAGATTACTGCAATATATTTAAACCTGTTTACATGAAAGAAATATTCTTTCCATTACTAAATTTGAAGTAAGAATAAACATCATAAAAAACACAGGTTTTAGGAAGCTAAACTTACAGAAGTTTGAAGGTAAAACATTGGATTATTTTCTAATATTTGCCCTTTGAAGTCTACACATACTGTCTGCTAAATCTCTCATTATCCAGTGTTTCCTCTCATCCAAATATATCCCACCCAGAATTCTGCAATTTTCAGCTCTCTAATAATATATAAAATGTTCTGAAAAGTCAGTATTCTTTCAAAGAAAAAAAAAGGACTCAATCAAGGTGAGAAAATTTGATCTCCTGATACTAAAATGTCAAATCAGACTGGTTGTTGCTATTGTCTAAAATTCCTATTCTTCTGCTTTGCTATTGTGTTTCTTACGAGAGAGTTACATTAAAGACCACAGACACTGCCAGAAATGCACATCTGTAAACTGTCCTTTATTGAAGGATGTTATAAATAGCTTCACATACAGTTTGCCTCTAATTTAAGAATTTATATTAAATACTTAACTTTTAGTATAATATGAAAGACAACTACATATCAGTCAGTCATTCTTTATGATCCTCATTATATGCTATACTTATAGAGCTTAAAATTTGTAACTGGTGAGTCTACCATACAAAAGTAACTTTTAATAGTTTGACAATATTTTAAGATTATTTCACTACATGGATAACCACCTGAGACCTGAGAGGCTCAGAGTGTACAGGACTTCAAGACTGACAAATTGAAATGTCCCTAGTAATTTGAACTTTTCTGGCAGAGGGAGAAAACTGATGGAAATACCTGTTAATGACCATAAAGATCCAGTGATAACTTATCTTTTGTATATTTGTAACATTCTGTCTGCTACAAGCTGGGTGATGAGCTGTTACAAAATAGTATTGATTTCCATCAATTTGTTTCTGTTAACTTGGCATATCCCCCAAAGTTAGCATCAGCTTCTTGGCTAAGGACACTGATCAAATGATGATGCACTGCCTGTTACAAGAGTACAACCTGCTTGTTTATAGGAGTCTCTTTGTAATTTCAAATATTTCTAAGGCAGTTTACACTGCTTAGAAAATAATCAAGGAGCCAACGGATTATTTGTCTTTCAGCTGTGTATAACAAATATCATGTAACCTTAATTGAAGACAACAGTAACAACAGAGAAAAAAACAGACTCTTTTAAACCAAGTCGGTAGTTGTTTCCTCAATGAAACAAATGTATTGGTGGTGAGACATAGAGACACAAGGATCTAGGTCTGCCAAAATGGGCCATTTAATCTTGGAAAGCAAAGGTATTTAATTTCCTGTCTTAATCAGGGATCTGTAGGAATGATATACATGAACCAGAAACGATACACTTCCGCTGCCTTCACAACTTTTGCTCAGTCTTTTACTTRCTTCCACCTTTCTTAGGACCAGAAAATGTTTCAAGAGTTTTGTTCTTAGAATTAAACATTCAAATTATTATTCAGGCCTTATACCTGATAATCCACCTTGTGCAATTACAAACTTCTACACAGATTTCAGCAAATTTTACTGACTTTCCTGATTCAAGCAAAATGAATTTGTCCCTCATCCCAGAGTGGATATCTTCTTCTTAGAGGTTGGATCTTGGTTTCCAGGTACAATGTTAAAGTTCCAGTCCTTACAGAGATATAACTAGCCATGAAAAATATAGAAATAATACTTAAATTCAGGTTTCAACCATGATTATTGTCTGTCTTTGCCATAGACACCATTTCAAAAACTACTAGCRTTAGTCTATGACATATTCTACAGTCTTCTGAGCACCTCAAATAAATGAACACAGTTTGGCAGTGTTTCCTACAGGCTGAATGCCTGGTCTGTGCTTCTCGAAGTACTTCAAGATAGCTCAGGTAAAGCTCTTATTTAGAAAATTACAGGCTTGATTTATTTCAGGACCCTGTTCTAAACTCACCTCTCACTGAAATCCTGCAATAAAATTTACTACATTTCCTACATTTGCTGTTATGTAACCACTATTGTGTCTTTCCAGAAGCTGCCTTCCTTATATCCTATTTCCTTACTTGACTTAGAAGTATAAAAAGAGAGGGCTAGGGTAAAACCATGTTTTAACAGGAAAAATMTCAAATAGAAACTTACGTTCATGATTTTGTTTCAGATGTGTAATTTAGTGCAGTCTTAGGACAACACAAAAAGAAAATAATTTTTGCCCCCTGCTTTCTGGTAAGTTTTTTGTTACAAGACTATGACTTTAGGCTAAAACCTACACTGAAAAATGAGGCTTAATCAATCGTTATATTGTATAATGTTGCTCTGCAAAAGCCTTCAGGAAACAAAGGCTGGTCCCTTCTAATTGTGGGCAGGTGGGATGCTACTTGCCAATTTTTCTGTGCCTCTTGCAAGGAAGGATTTTACCTGAGCTCCAGCACAGAGAAGTGAGGAAGTGACACACCTTGACTTCTCTTCTCCATGTTACAAACTTAGCTGAAATGGGCACAACCAATGCCTGAAATAGCTTTGTTTCAACAATTCAAAGCAAAATAAAATACCCACAAGAATCAAAGCTCTTCAGAATGAATGTCCAAGTACATTTTTCACAGTGCTGACTGGGACAAGTTCCCAATGTAAATTTAACAGCAAAATCCTTTGTTGCCAGATTAAGCCCTCGCATAAATATGTTTTTACTTTAAAAAAAGTTCAAGCAAGACTGGAGGGGGGGGGGAGAGAGTTTGAAAGAATCCCAGCCAGGTTGCATACAAAAGGAAGGAGGAGTTGAATATTTAGAACATAAATTGCAAGGGAGCCCAACACTGTATTTAGTTAAAGAATCAGCAAATTAGAGTTGGAGCAAGACTGTGAGCTGGTTAATGACTCCAGTATGAGTCCTTTGGAGCAAAGAGTCTTTTATGTGTCAAGCCAGGCCCCTCATCTGTTAGAGAAGAACAAGATGCCGGTATGAAATCCAGCATGCCCTTGAAATCCTGAATCCTGCATTCTGCCATTTTCTTGATCTCTCTCAGGTATATTTCCTCCTGTTATAGTCATGCTAAAGAGGCTCAAGAACTGGTATGGCACCAATCATTTAAGACTGGATGTCCAGACTGGTTCAGTGAAGACCATGAGAAAAGGTCTTCATAGATGCTTATATGTGACTAACAAAAGTTCATGGCAGAACTTCCAGATGCTGTAGATCCTCCAACTAGGACTCCTGTGCCTCAGTATAAGAGTTCTCCTTCCTTCAAAGGCACATTATTGCTAGATAAAACACCCACCTCTTGAACTGCTCATTTTTTCCCCTTAAAAAGCCTTTGCCTATGTTCTGTGATTTGATGCTGCTGCAGGCAGTTCCTTTCGCCATTCTTTTGCAAATTATAAAATGTGTTACACTACAAAAAGAAAGCGAGGTGATAAAGCCACATTTCTAGAGTTAATATGTGAAATTTACTCAGCGATCTCTCTGTTAATTATAAGCTTTCAGGATGAAAATATTTCTTATATTCAGCTTGGGTTAATGAACTTCTATGTTTGGTCATTTGTTTAAAGAAAGGCATCAGGCTCTTAACTACAAATATGCCTAATTCCAGGTGTATCAGCTACTACTTTTTTTTCTTCTTTGTTGTGGAAGGTTTGAAAAAAAAGGAGAATAGGTTTTGATTTAATTCTCCTAGATAAGTGTAGGCAGTGCAACTAAAAATCTAAACAAAGGTCAATGGGAAGAAAGCTGCTTGGGAAAATAGGTGGGAAAAATGAGATAGGCTGCAGATTCTCAACTGTTGTAATGTTGTTTTATAGCTGCATTTAATGTATACATCCAATATTAGTTTGCTGGCAGTCTCACTTTCTTCAGACTTGATTCATGAATGATTGGRCCTGTTTCCTTCTGCCCATCTATGTTTCAGCTAGCAGCTTGTTACACTCTGGACACAAAGGCAAGGTCTTTGATGTGAATGTGTTTCCCCCTCCCCTGCTTAGAATTCCTCCCACTGGGGTTTCACATTGCTTCTCATGGTGGGGGACATCCCTGCAGCTCCCCCCAAGCTCAGCAGCCCTCTTTGAGTGAAGACAACACATGGAGAATGAGCTTTTCCTTTCCTGCGAGGTCTGAGGGTGGGGAACTCCTGGGAAAGCAGTGCCTACCTCTGACCTTTGGGGCTGTCCTCACATCCCCTCCTTGGGGAGATGATGGGTTCCACAGAGGTGGCCACAATTCACAGCTGTCATGGCAGCCCATCCTAAAAGCAGGGGTCCTATTCCTCTTCAATGTTTGCAAAGGATGCTCTTAATTTTCCAGCAGTAACTTGTCCTGCTGGTCACTGTCTAGACAGTCACAAAATCCTGCGCTTTGCAGGGCATCCATCTTCGCCTTGATCAGTAAGGACCGAGTTTCTCTCCAAATCTAGCCTACAGCAAAGAAACGGGTAATGCATATTAATRTAATGAACTCACCGCAGGTAGCCTTCCTATACCAATGTTAAGTATGCTTTTTCTGACTTAGTGAATGTTTCCACCAAGCCCATTGATAAACTTTTTGGCAGGGTCATAGGATCCAATGTTAGGATGTTTCTCCTGATTTTCTTCATAAATGTTTTATTTCACTCAGTTTTGCAGCATCATTCTTATTTATTCCTCCCTGCACCACCATGGATTATTCCTCTCTCTTTTGAATTTACAACATGAAGATGCATGTCAGCAGTATCTCATACAATCTGGGCAGGAAAGGAGTCTCATCTTCCTGTTTGCCTGGTATGAGTCTTCTGCCTGCGTAAGCCCATATGATCCTAGTTTTCCTTGTCATTCTGTTGTGCTGCCAAAACATACTTATTTTACTATCTGATACTTTTTTAAGTACTTACTGGTCCTACTGATGATTCTGCTTTTCAGTGTCCCCTCTTGTAAATATCTACACCTCTAAGTCTGCAATTCAAGCATGAGTGCTCTTGCTAGGTTAAGGACCTTGACCCTGACAGAACCAGAAGTAGAATAGCAATGTTGCATTTCTTAAGTGTTAATCAGTCCTTAGCATCTCTGAGAATCAAGTGACCCACAGTAATCATCATTCTATGGTTTAATTCCTCCTTCTTCACATGTAGCAAAAGAGAAGTAGGGACATTAAGTGACTTGCCAATACAGGTATTAGCATCAAAGAATTACTGGCACTTTATTACAGGCTCATCCCATATCACACTCCTCTCTGAGCAGGTTTCCAGAAATCCAATTATACCTGGCAGACCTGGTAATTTTTAAAATCTAATTATATTGGAGGGAATGCAGTACAGTGGATAGATTTTGTTAAGCCATTTRACACCTTGCCTCATAAAACTAGCCAGTAAAAGTGAAATTCAATTAATTCCAGCTTAGATAAGAACATCAAAAATTGGGATTTGGCTGGAGGAATGACAGATAGTTGTAATTAGAAATGGCAGGGTGTCACCAGGGGTGGAAGAGATAAACAGCACCTTACATCTGCAGATTATATTCAGTTTGGGGTGATGCAAACACAAATGAAGGCAGAGGAGGAAAACAAAGGTAATCTGGAAAAGCTTAAAATACAGACAGAGCATAACAAAAAGGAACCCAAATTGCATTATCAACGATCACCTCCTTCATGCTCAGGAATGGTMCATCCCGACATGCAGGAACTCAAGAAAAGGCAGCAGGAGGCCTGCATGGATGAGCAAGGAGGTCCTGACTAAACTCAAACTTGAAAGGAAACTGTACAAGAGGTGGAAGAAGGAATAGGTGACCTGGGAGGAATACAGAGAGACTGTTTGAGAATGCAGTGATGAGGTTAGGAAAGCCGAAGTCCAACTGAAGTTGAATATGGCGAGGGATATGAAGGAGAGCAAGAAAGACTACTGCAGGTGTATCAGCAGTAGAGTGAACTTGTTGTTTGCAGATGATACAAAACTGGGAGGAGTGACCAATACACCAGACAGCTGTGCTGCCATTCAGAAGGATCTTGACAATCTGAAGAGACGGGCAGAGCGGAACCTCACAAAGTTTGACAAAGGGAMGTGCAGGGTCCTGCACTTGGGAATAACCAGGAATAACCCTAGGTGCCGGTAGAGGCTAGGGGCTGACCTCTGGAGATCAGCTTTGCAGAGAAGGCCCTGAGGGTACTAGAGGACAAAAAACTGGGCATGAGTCAACTGTGTGCCCTYGTGGCAAAGGTGGCCAATGGTATCCTGGGCTGCCTTAGGAGGATCATTGTCAGCAGGTTGAGGGAAGTAATCCTTCTTTTCTACTCAGCCCTTGTGAGGGTACATCTGGAGTACTGAGTCCAGTTCTGGGCTCCCCAATGCAAGAGAGGCATGGAGCTAYTGGAGTGAGTTCAGTGGAGGGCTGCTAAGATGATTAAGGGACTGGAGCATCTCTCATGTGAAGAAAGGCTGCAAGAGCTGAGACTGCAGCCTGCAGACAAGAAAGCTCAGGGGGCTCTTACGAATGTAWATAAATACCTGATGGGAGAAGTAAAGGAGRTAGAGCCGGACTCTTCTCCATGCTTTCCAGTGACAAGACAAGAAGCAATGGGCACAAACTGAAATACAGGAAATTCTGTTTAACATTAAGAAAAAACTTTTCCACTGTGAGGGTGGGCAGACACTGGAACAAGCTGCCCAGAGAGACTGTGGAGTCTCCATCCCYGGAGATATTCAAAACCCAACTTGAAATGGTCCTGAGTAATCTACTCTATCTGACCCTGCTTGAGCAGGAGTGTTGGGCCAGATAGTCTCMMGAGGTGCCTTCCCACYTCCATTATTCTGTGTGATTATGTGAAATGAACATTAATCTACAGGGTTCATCCACATACACTATTATAAAATGAYGGGGAAAATCTCTTAGGAATTGACTTTAGTCTTTTATGGTCACTTGCCTCTTAGCCTGAGTTTRTTTTGGCATCCCAGTCACAGTGCTGTCTTCCCCTGGCTAGATGTGGCAATCCACAGAGCTTCCTTCTCCTGCAAAGCTCTGATTCCAGTAAATCAATCATCCTTACTGGCCTTAGTGGAAGGAGATTGCTGCAGACTTTTTAGGGCATGGAGGACTTCTGTTGCTGATAGGTCTGTAGTTTGCTTTTGTCATCCACAGATATGCAAAAAAACRATCTATGCAAACATTTTGATTTATTTGAAATTGTATTCCTTGTATCAGGTTATGTCTTTACTGCCCCAAGAGACTGCCTGTGAAGTGTGCTGCTGCAGCTCCTCTCTATCTCGTCTACTGTTTGTTATGGCTTTGGAAAGTTAGCAAGGAAACACATTTGAAATATTATGTTCTATAATCAACTGAGCAAACTGATGTGGTGGAATAAACGACCTAGTTAGTGGCAGTGATGAGGTCAATGTTTCAGCTGCACCATACTGTGACAGACATGCAGAAGAACTGATGAAGGATGACGTCGTAACTCCTGGCTTARAGACCATGCAGCTGGCATTTGCAAGAGGTTTGCAGTTAAGGACGTACACATGAAGGACACTACTACTTGGGTAGAGCAGCTTCTCAGTGGGAACCTGACTGGTAAAGCAGGCGCAGTGCCACAAGTCTGCAGTTCTGAGTTGGTGTGTAGCAAGGTGTGACCTGCCGTGTYCTCGCACATCCTGTCTCAGGCAAGCAAACTTAATAAGTCCTTTGTGACCTTCCCCTAGCACTCTGCCTTGGAAATGAGATTAGAGACTGTAACTGTGAAGCAGCTGGGTAGCCAGGCCCTGGCATATGTAGCTGGAAAGTTGATCGCTGTCGGTATGTGTGTAATGGGTGCAGAGAAGGTATGTTTGGCTTCTTGGATGTCTCAGAAACACTAGGGCAATTACCTTAGGATTTGAGAGACCTCAAAGGGATTTCTGCCCTGCCACAGACTGTTTGTTAGATGTGAAAAGCCCGTAATGGTACTTCTCTTCATAGAGGTGCTGGATGCACAGATCTGCTATAGACCATGGGGTGCTTGGTCCAGGCAGGTACCACAGCTTCATGGAAAGCCCAGAGTGAATCCTCATGCTGTGGAAAAGAATGYCCCGGCCCTCTTCCGTTATATGCTATAACATGAATTCATCCTTCTGTGTTTTCTGCTGGAGTTAATGATTTCACAATGACTAGATTCAAAGAAAGGAAAGAGAAAACCAATTCCTGTTGTGCCACTGGCTGCTGCACATTTCTGCCAGCGGCTTTCAGCAGTGCGCTGGTTCTTGTTTGGTATGTGGGATGCTTTTCACTCCCTAGTATTGTTTGGCTCGGGGGCTTAATTTTTGGAAGTAACTTTTGAAATGTACTGATATGTTTTATGAAGCATATCAGTATTACACATCTAAAATATGCCTGCAAGGGATCCAATAATGTTTTCCTATGACAGRGTGGTGAGACAGAGAACTGCCACAGACTCATTCTAGCACAGTCAGATATGCTGTAGGGAGCCAAGAGGAGGGCAGGATACCTCTTCAAGAGGCGAAGAGGAAACTACATACCTGCATTACCGAGGGATGATACAGTGCTGTTGTAGTCTGAATGAGTAATTGTGACTTTGACAGTGAAAAGCAAATAAAACCCCTGAAGAAATATACGTGGTTTGCAGCAACCATCATTTCCATGTGAGTAAAATGCAGCCCCAAAATTCTGTTTTGACATGTTGGGATTAGGTAAACCACATAGGTGGCTTTGGCACATGGTGAAATCCAGTCTCATTTGAATCACTTTTCTTTCCACTGTAGCTCCAAGGGGCAACATCAAGGCTTGTGTAACAGGAAGGCAGCCTCAGGGATGAGGGCTGTGACAGGCCCAGCTGCAGGCAGGGAGCAGGGTAGAGGCTGCAAAGCCAGATCCTAATGGCTGAAACAAAAGTTTATGGAGCAGTTGGAGCCATGTCTCTAGTGCTGCCCTCTTGCTTCTCTGTGTGGCCAATAGCACGGACTATCTCCTTGTTTTGACTGGTACTTTTCCAGGTTATTCCTGCCAGCTGCACTCTTTGAGAAAGAAGTCATGTTCAAATGCTTTGTACAGTGACTGGAAGGCTAAAAGATGCTGATAGTGATGGGTAGCAGAGAGATATTCTGGGAAAAGGTTGATGATTTTCTTGCCCTTTGCTTGCTACCAAGGCACCAACTAGCAGCTGGCTGAACATTTTAAGTTTTCATGTGTGCAAATCTTAGGGTATACCWCAAAGGACAAGTCTAAATGATCTTTGTCTGCTAAATCAATGCTGTCTATACTGACCAAGGTACAATTGCCTCTGAGGGGGTTGGGTAGCTTCAACACTAAGAGAGTTGTGAAGGGAGAAGAGAAAAGACTCTGAAGCAACTGGCATCRCTGTGTCTCTAGGCTGCCTGAGGAYGCAGGGACATCAGGTCATACTGCTCCAAATATGCAGAGGCTGTTACATGGCCCAGGCAAGCTCGATGCTGCCTGATGATAATGAATGTGAACTTACTGGAAAAGGTAGGGAGATCGCAGCTGTCATTGCACCAAGTACACATTCATTTCCCATCATGTGCTGGCAGCTGCAGTGCTGGCTCCCCATCTCATCCACGCTACCTCTGCCTCCAGCCCTGAACATACGACAGCAAAGAGGCACCTCCCTGTATTCCTTCCAATACTCAGTGCATAACATATGGACAAAAGGTTGTATTTGTCCAGTGATACACAAACTCTGATTTGAATACAGAGAAACTAATTCCCTCCTGGTCACTGCTGGGTGAAAACTGTAATTCTCAAGTACTTCACAAATACTGATGATGTTTTCTGCACACCAGCAGGCGTGGGGAAGTGGGGACCACAGAGACCCGAGAAGAACCTTTCTGAAGTATCCACTAATTTCTGATGTCTGTTTTGAGACAGCTGGAATTCAGCTGGCAAAGTGTGCATAGCTGCATTGTTGGCAGCTCAGCCAGGCACCTATTTTCTAGCCTGAATACAGCAAGAGTCACAGTGCAACTCACTTCCTCCTAAAGGAGATGTCTAAAGCATGTCAGATGAGCTGTTTCTCAGAAATGTCTCTCCCCTGATTGTTAAAGGAGGCACTACTCTAGGAGATGCCTGCAGTGACGTGAGGTGAATCCCACTCTTGATGCCAGAACACAGCACAGCACAGTATTTTGTAAGTGCCAGATACAGCTCTCATCCACATGGTGGGCAGTCCTGTGCTCCCTAAACTCCTGCCTTGAAGTTTCTCTATTAGAGAACAAGAAGGAGATGGTCAATGACTCCTGTAGATGTTTCTGTGCCAAGGCCTGTCCTGTGACAGGGGGTAGCTAGTTCAGCAGGGCAGCAATAAGCTTCCTTGATGTAAATGTTCACCCTTTATCTTCCTAGAAGACCCTAACTCTTGTGCTGCACGACTCTCAAGCTTCCCACCACAAAATACTGGAAGTCCATAGACAGAATCAGCAATGCTCTTGGGTYAGCCATAGGCTTGTGAATATTCAGTGGAAAAGTTTAGGTGTGATAAAGTCATAAACAATTTAAAATAGTGTATAACTTGCAGGGATCAGAACCAGATGCAACTGCAGATCTGGATTAGGCTAGCTCAGAGATCCATCCAATATGAATTCCTAAATTGTCTAAGATTATCCTTCTGTAGAGGCACACTGCGTCTATGCAATACTCCAGCTGCAGCAGATGTAGCTACAGATTATCCCCTTGCACCCTTTGCCTTATAGTCACTGCTTCTGCACAAGTTCCTGAGACGAGTATGCGGGATCTACCTTCATTTTTGACAGCAAACTCGCCACCAACAGGCTTCGGAGAACATCTGTCTCTAGCAATGGCCACAGAAATGCACAGGAGAGCTTGACTAGCAGTAGAAAGAGGGAGCGAGTGCATGAGCAAGCGGGAAGGAGCTGCCATCTGCTAACACTCTGAGGATAAACAGACTGTTTTTCCATTACTGCACTGTTTGTATTGCAGAAGTACCAGAGGACACATTTCCAGTCTACAGCCCTGTGTGTTTACTTGCTGTGAAGAGGCTTGAAGGGGGAGCTAAGGCAGCATGACCTGGTGATCTAAAGTGTTAACTGCTGTCATTAACTTCTGCCTTGTCAGCTTGCAGAAGGAGATGTGAACCCCAGGGGACAWTAAAAGGGCCCCAGAGATACGCTGAGGAATGCCCCGACTCCCATACTATTTTTGGACAGGCCAGCTTCCCTAGTAGGCCCTTTACTAAGCACTGGACTCACAGATGAACACAAACACCAACATTTATGGCCTGCCTTGTTTTGCTACATGACAAAGTCGACTGCAGAGCTTTGCGTTATTATTCCGTTCCTGTGCTTTTTTCCTTCCTTCTTATGGTATCACTGTGCCCCATCCACTTTGTGCCCCTACCTTCCCTTCCTTCTTCTCTGTTAAAAACAGAAGAGACCTTTGCCAACAGATGCATGAATCCTGCGCTGTGCTCCCCCTGCCCTGCGCGYGCGCGCGCGCAGTGCTGCAGGGTGTATTGGCTTCGCTGTCAGGCGCAGCCCAAGACCACACACACACGGAGCCAGACCCGCTCCCTCGACCCTCTTTCTGTGTCTGTGCAAGTGCCCGTGGAGACCAAGGGAGAGGCTGCCTGGTACTGGGGCAGGCACAGTCGTCGTAGCTTTTCACGGATGATAGCTTACTTCAGTAAAAATACAGTAAAAAATACGCTTCTTAAACTAAATACCAAATCCTGGAACATAATAGAGCTTCCCAGGCCAGTTGGGAAGCTTTTATTATTGTTATTTAATTTCCTGTATTAAATTGTTACAGTTATTGTAACCTACCTCTGATGTAGGGCGGGGAAAGAAAGTGTTTACAATGTGAGTAATTAGTGGGAAAAAGTAATAAAATATCACAAAGGCCGAATAGTAAGTAGTTTCTCACAAAAGACAACCTTCCCTTTTATCATAGATGCTTATAAATCAGTGAAGGAATTTTTTTAGCAGTTACTTATTATTGAGTTTGTATTCCTTAGGTGGGTGGCATGGCTGTTAGGAATTTAGGATCCCCTAGGGATTTAGGATTCCCTAGGGAATCAAAATGTGCAGTGATAAATTATCTTTATGTTCCCAGCACTGAAAATCAATCAAACATCGAAATGCACAKTAATATCAGTTTCCAATGGTTAAATTACCAAAGCTTTGAGGCCAATATACTTTGGGGTTTTTTTGGTCTTTAAATGTTGCATTATTTTGAATTTGAATAACTCTTGATTTTCCCAAAACCCTCAGGCTGGATGTCTCAAAGGAAGGAGGATCTCTGGAAACATTCTGTTTAGTGGAAATGGTGCAAAGACAACCTTTCCTTCTGTATCCTTGAGCAGTTCTTAGCACTGAAATTGGGATCTGGGAGTACAGCACTGAAGGAGCGCAAGGTAAAGTTCATGAAGACACAGATACTAGGGGGAGARATGAAAAAAATAAAAATACAAAATCAAAACAAAACTACTGGCTGTTGATAGACACAGTTCACCTGGCTGATAATTCTTATCGCCTCTTCCCCTAAATCCAGTAGGCTGAAGATCTGTAAAAGGAAACCAACCTCCAGTAAGTTTTCTGACTCAAACAATCTCCACTGAAGTCAGGCTCAGATGGAGCTCAAGAGACATAATAAGCAAGAGAGCCATGCTGTGCCTGACCTCAGCCAGAGGTGTTTCACAGGACTTTTAAGGAATGCATGCTGCCACAACCCCGCTCCTTCTCTTGCAGTGTCCTTGCCTCTGACTACAAGTGCTTGTTGCRGTCTCTTGCAGGGCTGTGCCCACAGGGGAAGAAATGGCATCTTTTTGCATGACCGCCTCTCTGCAGACACTCAGACCACCCCACAGAGACTTTCTGTCAGTTGAGCAAGCAAAGGCAAGGTGAGCCAAGGGGAACATCTACAATATGGAGTCCTCTTTTCCTTCCAACACGTCTGACCRTGGATCATTTGATGCTGGTGGCCCTGCTCCTGCCCTTGTGTAACGATCCCATCCTGTTCACAACAAGCACAGGAAGATTGCACCTCTTCGTTGCTGCCAGCCACATGCTTTGGGCTGGTCCTATGCGCAAGATCATTGAATCTTAGGCATGCCTACAATATAGAGGCATTGCAGTGGAGTAGAGAGAGATCCTTGATCTAGCATCGAGGGAGTTGGCATTCTTACGAGACCCAGAGCAACAATACRTTGCACGAGCATCTTGGACTGCAACAGCAGGATGGGCTGGGTTGGTGCAGTCCAGTCTAAGCGCTCTCCCTCTTACCCAAACTCCTTCCCTGCTTTTGATTTCAGAGCATATTCACTCAGAACTAGCTTGGGGATTGTGCCGTTTAGTTCAGTGCTGTAGATGTACCAGTTTTTCTTTCAGTTATCACAGAAAATGTATATATTTTAAACAGTACTAATGAAACCTCACACTTGTTTTTTGTCTATGTTAGGATTCTGCTTTTAATCAGTAATTGTTGGTTCTCTGTCACTTGATTATTAATAAAGAGCTGGATTTATTTACTTGGCAGGCTAAACCAGTCTTATTGAAACAAGGCTTGGGTATAAACAATCATTATAGTCCATCTAAATACCAATTTATCATTAAAAACATATTCATTTTAGATTAATACTGATGTGAGATCCAATCATGTAACTCCTCTGTCATATGGATAAATGTACTCATACATGTAGTCTCAATTAACTCAATGGGATTACTCCTATGAGTAAGGATTTCTCAAGTGAGTAAGAGATGAAGGATCTGGCCCTTAGGGAAATACATTTATGACTTTGTTGTTAATTCTCATGACTTATGTTTTCAATAAGCAAATGGTATTAATTCAGCTCACAATAGCTTCTTAATTAACCTCCATACATCAGAAGCATATTCAGGAATCTTAATTTAAAGCATTACTATCTAAGTATGTCATCTTCCATCCCATTCCTCAGGATAACAATTGATTCTGTACACATGGCAAATGCTAGCAGTGGATTGACACAGTTCAAAGAAGAACCTCAYATAATGAGAGTGGGAAAGGCTTGTGGCTGGTCTACTTGGAGATATTGTATCAGACTGGTTAGTTTTCTTAAAAATGTTTTTTATGTCCACACAGAATACAGTCTGGCATCACAAACTGCAAAAAATTCTCCCTAGGACATGAATAACTCCACTGTTAGAGAGTCTGTCAGCTTTGGGATACATGTAGTCCCATTTCTGTTGCTCTCTCACCCTCACTCTTAGCACCTGGAGACACTTTGCTTCAGCTGTCTTCACTGTATGCCATCTCATCCTTCAGCCACATGGAGGACATCACAAAGGTCCTCAAAGACTACAGCTCCCCAAGAGCTCTGACAGCCCCAGATTCTCCATGCACCCCACTGCAGCCCTGCAGAACAGTGGTCTTGGAAGCCTCCATGGAGGCTTCTGTAGCCACCAGATGTGAACAACTTCTAAATGCTTGAGGGAAAATGAAGAGAAAGCAATCCTGGAGATGTTAAGTCAAATGAAAAGARTAGGACTTTTAATAGTTCTCCTACTCTTCGTACTACAAAAAGCTAGAAAGRATTTTTGTACTTTTGCTCTTTGCCYGAATARAACTTGTTAGGACATTTTTTGCAGTGTTTCTCACACAAGCCAATAAATACCTATACGTATATTTTAACTGATCCATGTCTAAGACCTCATATAGGCAAGGGAGTTCAACCATAGGATATTTACGAGAGTGACCAAAAACTTTATGATMCATGCAGATGTCCTGGAAAACAAATTGATCAGTATCCTCTGTCAGTTCCTCATAAAGTGGACATACCAAATTGGCTAAATAGTCTGAAAAAAATTAAATGTGATTCAGTAAACACAGAGGCAAGTAATGCAAGGAATCATCTACACAACCACAAGCTGAGAGAAAATTCATTAAATAATAGTTCCACAGGAAAAAAGTCAGGGATTACAGCACACTGCAAGACGAAAATGATTGAGTAATGTCATACTTGTGTAAAAAGCAAATTTCATACAAGAATGAATGTATATCACATCTGAGATATACTAAGACATCCTTCCATTCTGGGTAACCAAGACTGGACTGATACAGAGTCGAGCTTTGTGGATAGGACTTCAGGATGCACCTCAAATAGAGAGAGTAGGAGAATGTAAGGATAATCATCAGAGGTCTTGAAAGATGCCATCTAGCAAGAAAAATCAGACAAAATCAGACAGAATGGGGAGGCTCCATAACACTGGAAGTCACAGTTACATAAGGCTGCCACAAAGAGAGAGGGAAGAATTTGTTTTTTATGGTACAGAGGACAAGTCATCATGTTAAATTTCAGAAAAGAGATTTAGATTCAAAATTAGGRAAAAAAAACAGAGAATCACCTCAAGCTATTGTAAAGCTAGGGAAACATATCCATTTGAAAATGTTGATCTGTGACTGAGTGGCTATGTATATTTATGTACATGCAAGCCACATGTAATGCAATGTAATATCCCAAGTTTTAGGAGAAAAACAGAAGAAAGGATTTTGTTTCCACTAGGAGATGATGTGAACGGCCTTTCTAGAATAATTTATTTTGAGTAATAGGATCAAATCCATAAAACAAAATTGTTTTACCAAGGACAAACAAAATAAAAYGCAACCTTTCTGCTAGAAATAGTAACCTAACTACCTGGAAATAATTCAAAGATTATCACTTCCTTAATGAAAGTATTTACAAAAGTTTATTTTAAATATGGAGGAAAAATAGAAATAAATAATGAATTTGGCATTTTTATTGTAAAATGCAATCTGATAACACATTGCTAATCATAAAAATCATCCCTTCAAAGAACAGAAACACTCTCACATCTAGAATAATGAACCAGAACTCCATAAATTACCTGCTCCAGTGCAAAACTTGTAGTCACTATTGAATAGTTTTTTGAATGTCTGCAGTATGCTAGGTGGCATATAGAAAAAACCATTCATAACCCATTCATGTATCAGTTATGTCTCTCTCTGCTCAGAGATGAGACTCTGTAAGGTGGCAACACACRATGCAACAAGATCAAAGGTTTCTTGGGAATGAAACTGATTAGAATACTATTATGGGATTGCAGATGTACTCTTGGTATTATGTTTGCTTCTTACRTTAAATGTGTGATTTGAGAGGTAGATAAAGAGAGAAATTCATGCCTATCTTAGTGTTACTTTTACAGGGATGTACTACAGTTCAGGAGCAGAAAACAAGCCATGTGACTTAAGATATTTTTCAACCCTATGAATTGCAAATATATTCAAATTGCAAWTGACAGCTTGTAAACAATCTGCAAATCAAGAATTAGCCTCTCCAGGGCATCACATCTCTTTCTGAGTAACATATAAATATGAATATTTTACAATCTGGATGAAAATTCATGAGCAGTCGAAACAGTAACACACATGAAAACCATCAAATAATGATATATTTATTTTTAGTAATTACGTATTCGTCTTTTCTACCAAACACTTTTTCCTGTCTTTGCTGGTTGTCTTTTCTGAGAAGAAAAAGGAAGACGAAAACAAAACCCCCTAAAACAGTTGGCTTTAAGTGCCTTTTCAGGCCAGAGAAGAGAGCTCTGACTATGTACGACTGGCAGTGTCAAAAAAGACAAACCTGCATCACAGATGATAGATTAGAAAGTGAGCTGTAATATCAAATAGAAGCAATACTTGGAAAAAAAGAGAATCCCAAACTCCCCAAATACCAAACAATTACTGAGCACTATTGCATTTGCTTGCATACAGGCTGTGCCTGTTAAGGCTAATAGAAATGTTCAGAAAATGCCAGTAAAATCTGGTAGGGGGCAGACCCAGAGCCTTGAGAGAGCTCTTGCTCCCATCACCACATAATTAATCGATCCCCTCCTCAAACACACACACATGCACACCCACTCAGCCACCCCRCCAGCCTTGTGTGCCAATGGAAGGAACATAAGAGATTTGGAGAGCTTGGTCTCTGTCTTAGGAAGAGGAGGGGGGGAGCTGCCAGCCAGGCTGTTCAGGCTCATAGCACGCAAATGAGAATATCGCTGGGTTAAAAGAATATTGCAGCTCTGAAACTGCCTCTGGTGGAGTCTTCTGGATCTCAGGCCATTTCCCCTAAGTCCAGCTGTGAGCTCGCTGCTCCTCTCCTCTGCCTCCCAGTTGGGATTGGCTATCTTGGCTCAACAAAGCAAAGCAAAAAGGGAGAAGTGATGGGAAAATACATCTCTGACTGGATAAAGAGGAAAACGGAAGATGGACCTTCAAATGAAATGGTTAGCAGAGAGGACATTTTTCATGCAAGAGAAATGAAGGTCCATGAAGCAGAGTAATTGCATCGACTTCTGAGATGCTATTTCTAGGGTGTCCTCATCTGACACTTCCATTAGAGTGCTGCAAGGACACCCCATGAGCTGCTGTGTGGTGGCGAGACCTTTGCCCAGCATTGGTGTTAGTAGTGGACATCTGAATAGAGGATATGCCAGAGAGAAATAGCCCTCTGTAGTGATGTGCAGGGGTAGCACAAGCAGTCTGGGGACTGCTTCCAATGGGCCTCCTGAGCCACCACAGACATGGGGACTTGCTGAAGCTGCCTCATCTCTTGGGTGAGACTAGGAACAGGCTCAGAGCCGCTGACATAGACTAGGAATAGGCTGGGCTGAACTTGGATCCTTGAGGCAGTAAAAGGCTCAGCTCTGGCTTTTGTAAAGCATGGGCTTCATGTGAAGATAAAAATTCCCAGTGCAGTTTTCTGCCAGCACTGAGGTTTAATCCAGATTTCCCCAGAGAGAAAAATATTCCTATTTCTCCATCCTTGCTGTCAGATATAACATGCTGAGAATTTGTTGGCCTAAAAGATGCACCATGTGCTAAACCTGTAAGTATTTGGCATGTAACAATGAAAGCTGCACCTTCATGACAGAAAGCTTGTACATATTTTTCTTTTTCTCTCTTTCTTTTTTTCTCTCAAGTCTTCTCCTCCTCTCTCCCTCTCCCTCTCCTSCTCTGCAATGATGCTAGCTGCCTGCGCACCTCTTAGGGCATTCTGTAGAGATTACTGGCTATCAGCAATATTCACAGCATTCATTGTCCTTTCTTACTTCCACACTGGTCATTTCTCCCCAGAGAATAGGCCATGCCTTGGTTAATACGTTTTAATTGTCACCCAGATATGTCCTTTATTTTTTACCTGAGGCCTAGAGAAATAAAACATAAGGATGAATAGCAGTAAAGATATGACCCACTGAAGTCAACGTTCTCCAGCTACTCCTTGGCCCTCCAGTTCCTTCTGGCTGCCCCCAGCACCTGGGAGGTTTCTGAGGGTAAATGTAGCTGCAGGAATGTGCATGGTTCAAAGCTGATCTGCCCTGTCCTAAGAAACATCACATCCACCTTAACTCTGAGCCTTCAGTCAATCGTGGACAATCCTGATCCTGGGCTTTGCATACCACTTACTAGATGCAATCTCCTCTCTCTAGGCAGGAAGCGGCCAGTTTTCTCTTCTTGCATCCAGTGAGACCTGGAACTGTGCTTGGCCACAGTGACCTTGGGGAGGTAGCTTAGGAAAGGCGAGGCGCTGCGTGTGTTACGTAATTACTGCTGAGAACTGCACCTGGAAATGGAAATCAAGTCCACAGCAGGAAATCTTTCCCTTGTCATTTCATATTGCTCAGCAACATGTGAAGGACACTGCTTGCCACTGCAAGTTGATGGAGGAGGAGAGGGAATTGCAGGTCAGGCAGAGGAAGGGAGTTTGTACTTATCTGACCTGATCCCAATCTGAAAATAGATTCTTTTCATTTATTTCACTTTAGAAACCACTGAAGAAGATTTGGCTAATGAAAAACATAGTGTGTCATGCAGTTCCCTTAATTTCAGTTGTATAATGAGAAAATGAGATAAAATATTTAAAAAAATGCAGTATCTTTGGGAACATAACTGAATTGATACACATATATTAGTGGCAATATTAAGGTAGTCACTAGTATAATAGTATCACTATTATAATCTAAAAGAAATATACACATGCATACACACTGTTGCACCATATGGCAAAAAACTGATGACAGCTGTTCATAGATGTCTGACAGACTTGGACCTAGCCTCAATCTACCATTTAGCTTGGTGCTATCATTTCACTCTGCACAAAACCCTAGGCTGAAGCAGATGTTGCAGACCAATCATTTCCACTTTTCAGTACGTTACTGCAATCTGAAGTAGTGTGCTAACACGCAGGGTTGTATGACCCTGTGGACATCCCTATGAATTTATGGAGAAGCTGAATGCCCAGAGGAAGAGCAGGAGCTCCAGGAGAACCACGGGGTGCTGATATGATTCTGCAGGTAGGTTGTGTGGTCTGAGTATTTTGATTGCAAGCTGGAAGTTCTGCCATGGTGTGTGGTAGCCTAACAGCCATGGCCACCACGTACTGCAGTACAAGTAGTAGCAATGCCCTGTAGCCCTTATGCAGGAGAAAAGGCTGTATCTTCCTTCCCTACTGCCATGGAACATCCTGAGGTTGCAGTTGGTGTCCTCCCCTGGGTGTATGCACCATGGCAGTGACCAACCACTCTCAAGGGATCTGCCAGGAGTGGAGGGAGGTGACTTGGAATATCAAATGCAGATTTAAATGGGCAGGAGGGCTTTGCTATGCTGTTCTCCATCAGAAATGATGTGTGCTTGGATGGAGTGAGGAAATCACAAACCTTCTCCATTTAGATGAAGGCTCTATCAGCCCTGAAACTAGGCAGGCCCCCCATCTCTTCAACAGACTACAGCAAGGGGCATGTTACATTTCATTTCTTTAAGTGATACAAGTAGATTGTTTTTAGAGGGCAGGGAACCCCAGCTCTAGCCATTAGAGGGATTTGGACATAAGTCTCAACCTGATTCTGACCCAAACCCCAGGACTGCCTTCTCAGCCTCTGTGAGAGTGCGAACACTACCAGCCAGCGTCCTTGCCACCTGCCTCACGGAGCCTTTTGCTGAAGAGAGTGCCTTATTCCCGAAGCTTATTATTCTGTTCTGTTCTGTTCTGTTCTATTCTATTCTATTTTCTCATTTATTTTCTGAGGTGAGCTTTTTGAACTCAGACAACTGCAGAAGGTATGGGTTGATGCCTCCTCCCTGTAGGAGGACTGCTGTCTTCTTGTGTGATCCCTCCCTGTGAATGCACAAGGCACAGCTCCAGATCAGCCAAGAAATTCCTCTCTAGGCCCATTGTTAGATGTGAGAAGGGATAATGTTCACAGTAAAGGAATATACAAGGCAATAAATTTTTTTGTGGAAGATGCCAAATTAAAACTGAGGCATTTGAAAAACCACAAGAGTACTCCAAGGCCATGAACATTATTCCTGCTATACAACAAGAAAAACAGAAGATTCAGCAGACCATAAAATGAAGGGGAAAAATCATGTTTTTCTTGCCTCAGGAGGGGTTGGAAATTCAGGGCTGCTGCTGCTGCTGCTACTGCCACCATTAAAGACTTTTCATTGATGTCAGTGTGAGGGCAAAGCTTAGGTGAACTACGGCTCAAGGGCATTTAACCCTCCAAGTGCTTCACAAACATTAATTAATAGAGCTGGGCAAATACTTTGCAGCAGATTATCCAATGAATTTGGTGCCTGTCTCTGCTTGCAGGGAGCTAGCTTGTGCCCTGGTTTTGCTCTGCTGAGCAGAAAAATAAAAGTCTCCTTTCCTTAGCAGTGCTCAGATTGTACTATATTTGGAGTTTGGTGGAGAGGGCAGATCCCTGCGTCCAGATATTTTCCCTTTGCAAGTGAGCAAGGCCAAGACAAAGATTTTGTTCTGCTCCCCTCTCTCCCAAGGTCAAGCAGACAGTTAAAGCAAAATTACAGCCCTTTGAGGCTCTCAGTAGCTTATAGCTGCTTACCTCAGTATGGACAGAGCTGTGGTCAAAGGGATGTTTGAGCCTGCCCATGTCCTCCTGGGGCTGTGCTTGCCTCTGCATCCTGACTGTGCCTCCAGGGGCAATGCAATAGGTTTGTGAGGAGCCACTTCCATGGGATCTCCTCATATTTTATTTGGACCTAGCCTACAGCAGGTGGGCTTCACAGTGCAAAAATACTGTCATATCAATATTGGCCCTGTGTGTAATGGTAATGCCAGCCAAGCTGCATTTTTTCTGATTTAATCAATCCATCCCTGTTCTGCCGTAAGTGATATAAGTTTGCCTGGTGAAAGGACAGCACTATTGTAGCTGGGTCTACCTAGATGCCTTGACAGCAACGTTATGCCTGCCAGGGATCATTCTGTTTTAGAGTAAAAGACAATGATACATTCTAAAGGAAAAATAATAATAAACACAAATACCTAATAAGTAAGCACGTAAGAGTATACTTAAAAATTGTAAAATGTTGTGGGTCATTTTTAGCCTGGTTTCCTATAGAAATAAAATAATCACATTTTTTTTGCAAATATTTCTATGTGTACATGCATTTGTGATTGTGTATGTGTGCATCTTAGTAATTTGTGAAGCTGCTCTATTGGGACAAAATTTAACAGAGATGTAAAGGTAACAAAGATGAGTGTGACAATCGAGTTACCTTTACACTTCAGGAAAACAGTGTTGAGTCCAGGGGGAAACCCTGTATGTGATCCTTATAAGTGGTTTGACTGAGGGAAAACCTGTGACATGAGCTCAGCTTTCAACAGACATCAAAAAAGCTATGAGGGTAAGCCAGAGCAGGAAAGAAGGCCCTATCCTGGCCGTGAGCACTGGGAAAGTTTCAACTGCAGCTGATATCTTCCTCAACATCAGGAACATCAACCATCAACACTGCTTAAACAGCCCTGAGATGTAAATCTGGAGGAAAATAGTTTTCACAGATTGAATAGCTAAGACAGATGCCCAGGGGGTCTGTGGACTCTCCATCCCTGGAGGATTTCAAAACTTGACCAGACAAGGGCCTGAGCAGCTGCCCTTGCCTTGAAGTTGGCTCTGCTTGGTGAAAGGAACTGTACAGAGACCTCCAAAGGTCCTTTCCCACCTGAATTATTCTATTATCCTATGAAACCAGACTTCGTTAGTAACTATACTGGAGGCACATACTCAGATCAGTGAGGAAAGTATCAGTGGAAGGCTAAGATAGCTGCCAAGCAAGGAAAATCCCATAGACTAACTTATCTTGTTAGCAACCAGTAGAATCATCCAGAGCACCAGAATGAGTTGAAATGGGGGATTTTAATTAATTAGAAGTTTCTTGGGAAAAGACACAAACCAGCCTACAAGTTTTTGGAAGTCATCGGTGGGCATTTGTTATTCAGAAGGTGGAGATAAACAGAACAGGGAGCCCTTCTATATTTAGTTCATGAAGAGTAACAAGAAATATATTTATTACAAAAGGGAAAACAACAAAAAGATTCCTTAGAAAGAACAGCTACTAGCACATAGTGGCAAGAAAGCTGAAGCATTAATGTCTCTTCTATATGAACTAACAAAACCCCTCAAATTGTGCTGATGGTAAACGCAAGTAATATCAGCTTGAATCAGTGAAGGAATGGGTTAGACAATACTTTGGTAAAATGAAGGTTTTCAAATTGGCTAGGGCTGCTAGACCGCATCCTAGGATCTTTAAAGTATTGACTGTGATCACGTCATGGCCATTTCTTGTCTTCCATGAGAGACTGAACAGGACAGATGAAACACTGAATAAGGAAGGCTAGTCTGATATGTGATAAGRAAAGGAGGGAAAAAGAGGATCTAAGAATTATAGACCAGTTATCTAAACTTCAACTTCTGAAACAGTACTGGGTCAAATAATTAAACAAGTTTGTAAAAACCTGGGAGATAAGTATATTCATTAAAGCCTCCATTGGCTTGTGAAGAAAACGTCATGCCAAATTGGTTCAATCCTTCTAGAAATTATCTTTTATCTTATTTTATTTCATTTTCCACTCAACCTATGGCAGTATATTTCAAGAGAGACAGACCATTAAGAAGCCACTTAATGCCACCTGGCACAAATGTACTTGCAGCGGTTGTGCAGCCAGTCTAACCCTGACCTAACGCACTATAACCCCAGCAATGCTGCTGCTTGACCAGTCCCTGATACTTCAGGTCCTCTTCTGTTCCTGGCTTTGTTCCCAACCTGCAGGACAGCAAAAGCAAGCCACATCCTCTGATCTGTATCTTTTCCCTTGTCTTCTGAACAAAATCAGTATCTGTCACAGTAAAGGTAATTTCTCCATAATGCTCTGGCACTCTACCTAAATCTAGTCTGAAAGTATCCTCTGGGAAAAATTAAAGTCACTAAGTAATGCTTTTTATCATCTCAAGACCTCTACTTTTTCTTCAAACTAATTATTACTTATCCAGAAATTTCCTATATTAATTTAAAGGCCTAATATGTCCACTGACTATGTCTTGTCTGCTTTTATTTATTTATTTATTTATTTATTTATTTTTATTAACTGAAATGTGAGATCATCTGCCAGGCCAGAGGAAAGCATAAGGCACAGAAAACTGGGAAACTCGGAAAGGATAGCTGTAGTCATTTTCATTAATGAGAAACAATCTCCAGATGAACTGAGGGTTCTGTCCTGTGGGTCAGCCACCATCTCCCATGAACTCAGTCAGAGATAGGACGTAAATGTCAAGACAAAGAAAAACTGACCATGGAAGATCAGACACTTGAAGGGAAAGGCTCAGTTGAACTTCAGAGGATTTAATCAGCAGAGTTAACAGGATCTTTTGTAAGACTTGCCATACAGAATAGTTTTCACACAGAAAAAGCTGTATCTGACTGGATTAACTAGATATGCATTACAGCTTGAAATAACGACTTGCTGGGATTTACAGAGGTCTGTAGCAATGTCTGTAGTCAGTAACCCAYACTGACCTTGGTTAAAACAAACAAAAGAAGACTCACAAAAATGATGCTTGCTTGTAAACTTCCAATCAAACGTACGAAGACCTCTAGGGAATCGAGTATGGCTGCCAAGAGGTCAGTGAAAATTGTAAAGCAGAATTTAGAAAGAACAATAAACCCCGCTTTATTACAGACTGTGGGACAAAGCCTTTGTGCTCAAGGATTGTAAATAAGTCAGATGTAGAATAGGTAAAGGTGGTATCAAAGGAAATCAAATTCTGCCTCATTGTGTCCTTTTCCAGGCCCTCGCGGCGGCTGGGAAAGGCTGCTGTCCATGGTGACTGCCGCTCCGCACAAAGGCCCGGCCCCGGGAACAAAGCCGAGCAGCCAGAGAGGGGCATTTCCATCAGCAGCGCCCCAGCCTAATTGTGTCCTTTCTTCTTCTTCTTTTAAATCAAAACCCAGTAACAGCAGAGAAGCAGGTGTACAGTACCATCCTTCACTCCTGCTAGGAAAAGCAAAAGCACTTAACACTTTTCAAAGTCACCCTATAAACCCGTGGTCAAAAGGGCATGTCACACCAGGCAAATGAGTGCAGGCAGTCTCAGTTCTTAAAAGAGAATAAATAATAACCCCTCCAGAGTTTATAATGTTTATCTGCTTCCCAGTATACTATGACAGCTGGGAAAGACCTTTCCTCCTTGCTAATAGCTTCTCTCTCCCGCTCCTTCCCTGAAGTAACACAGGGACGGGCATTTGCGTCTGAGCCCCAGTGTGTTCTGCAAACTCTGGACTACAAAACTATGTATCCCCTTCTGCATCACTCTGATCCACAGCAGAGCTGTTGGAGATTTTGTTCCCAAGTGGGCTGTTGAGGGTGATCATAGCTGACTTTACTTTCCAGATAACGAAAGTACATTGTATGCTTCTCAGTGTGTGGAGGTGGAAACAGCCATGCACCAGTCAGCAGGGATAGGAACAATGAAGTAACAGCTTCATAAGGGTGATTAGGTCTTTTATACATGGGGATCCTTGGCATCAGTATACGCCTCTTCACCCCCCGCCCCCAGCAATAAAAGAATAGCAATGCACACTCCACCAGTTCCTCTTTCTTTGAGTTATTCTGTGGTTTACATCCCCTGAGGGCTCTAGCCCTGCTGAAAGAAGAGTGGAAAGCTGAAGTCAGGAATATACTGAAGGCTGTACAATGTATATTACTACTTTAGAACATGTTATTGGGCACTGGACAGCCAAAATTGCTTAGAAGAAGGAAGCCAAGAATAAGCCTACAAGCAGGTAACGTAGCTGAACCTCCAGTGTGGTCACTGCTGCCACTCCTTCAATGCTAAGCAGCTGGCTGGATCCCAGTGGCCACATGAGACCCTGCCAGCAGGGCCAAAGTGAAGAAGTGCTACTCTACTGTGCAGACCTGCTTAAACTATGAAAAAGAGAGAGGATGTCTAGCTGATGGCTCTGTGTTTCAGTGAGCTACAGGTGGGTGCATTACTGTTCTGGGATCTGAATCAGGAGATGGCAGTTTTGGAGAAGTCCCTCAGTACAGGAGAGYTGTCAGCCAGGCAGCTCAGTGACTATTCGAAGAACACCTGAGACAAGAATCTCCTCACTAAGAGACCAAGCTCAGGTAGGTAGAGACAACCACATGTAGGTATCCCCCAGGAGTGTTGCAATACAGGAAGAAAGACAGTGACCTTCTAGCGCTTCAGACAGCAGAGCTCATGTAGCTATTCCTGCTACAAATGGACACTTCTGCAGTGAGTTTTTGAGACAGAATTATTGCRGAAACACAGTTTCAGAAATATTATACATTAGTTGAGAATTGTTCTCATTGGAGAAAGTACACACTGTAACTGATGAGAGTGAAAATGAATTCAGATTGGCTTTTCATGGGCACAGACATAAGAACTACATATTGCCAAGTGGCATTAAGCAAAGCATGACTGAATGGTACAGTCCCAGTATATTAACCGGTAGAGAATGATCCGTCAAGAGGCTGCAACTGCACACATTTGTTTGAGCATAAGTTTTGAGGTTTGATCCAAAACACAACAATAAACAAGACACTTTTCCTTAGGTTGGGTGAACTTCTGATCCTTTTTCAACTTCTCTATTAATGATCCATGGAAATAATCAATGATGTGTTAACAAAATTTATAGAAGATGGCTAGCTAGAAGACACACAAAAAGTCTAATGAGAACAGACATGTAATAAGGATTTAGAAAGCTGATAAATATGGGCAGAAAAGAACAATATTTTATTATAGGTGGAAGAGAGACAAAAGCGAATACATTTAAAAAACACAATTCAAAYGTTTAGCAAGACTGGAACATAGAATATAATGACCTTGAGTTCTGGGGTAAAATAAACTGTAAGTGAAATAGCTCTCCAGCTGTTTTCATCAGATAGGTTTACTTTTATTTCTCAGTCTAGACCTCATGCCTGGGAGTAGCGAGGTGGGATTTTCTCTCAGCACAGCCCTGGCATGGCTTCCCTGCATTCTGCCTGGTTGTGTGGGCACTGACAAACATCAGTTGGTCACAAGAAACCACACCAAGGACTGGGGGATGGAGGTGCTCCAGCAGCCTTTCCCCAGCAATGGCCTATAGAGCAGGCTATCCCAGAAAGACCCCTATTGACTACATCTAGATTTGGGTTAGATCTATAGGTCATGAATAGAAACTTCCATGTTTGATTTCATAAACATATGCTTGTTTATATTACTGTCCTTTACTCGAGAGAGGAATATCTAATATACTTCTGGAAAACAGCCCTCTTTCTTGTTYCTCATTGCAGGCAGATAATTTTCATTTTTGCTTTCACTTTGGTCTAAGTAAATGAGATTGCTTTTCACTTTGTCATCTGTATCGAGCTCCATGTGCTTCTCTAATGAAAAGGAGGATCTGCGTTTGTTGGTGGCACAGTGCTGATTGGGATCCAGTCCCAGAAGCCTTCTGGAATGGCGATGTTTGGAAGATATTTTGCCATTTCTAGTGGTTGAAAGGCTTCTAAGATCATCTCATACAATCACAGGAAATATTTTGAAAKTGACTTTCTTCTAACACTGAACAAGGCAGTTCATAAAGACAAAGAAAATAGAGTAATCCTAAAGCTTTTGCTTTATCTGCTTTTCATCACTAAATTCTTGCACAAACTTCTTTGAGGGGGAATAGCTTACATACAAGGGACTTGGATACAATTCCAGAAAARAAAGATCATATCTCTAGTGTATCGGGTAGTCTTCCTAAGTGATACCCCTATTAACCTGTAGGTGGTTAGACCTAGACTGGACAAGAAAATATAACTGCATCAGTCAAAGAAATAGACTGGATGACCAGCCATTATTTTTAAAATCTATGATATTTGGATTACGGCAAGAAATCTYGTAAAATCTTAGCCATTGTATTACAGTCTTCAGTTTCACACAGAACCAGAGGGATCCAGGAACAGTTTAATACAGGGAGTTTATATGCTCAAGACATTTTTAAAAAAGAGACACCAAAGAAAGAGGCAAAGTGGGCAGAGGGGGAAGTAAAGTTTTGCAGAGGATTACTGGAGGATCAGAGCTTGAGTCCTGATTAGGGCGAATTGCCTCSCTCATTATTGAGAAAGGCAGAAACAAACAGGAAAATGGTTATGGTATTAAACATTACTAAGAGCACCGAGCTAGGCTGGGTAGTACTTTCTCTTTTTGCTGCCTGCAGGAACTAGTGAGGACACTTGCGTACACARAGTGGAGCACGTGGATTTCCTCACTGATAACACCGGCATCCTGCTGCGTAAGTGCTGCCGTCCAGGGCTCTGCRCGGCTCCTCCCATAAGCGATTCCTGTGATTAATGAGTTATTCTCAGAGAGGCACTTGCTGTGAGCAGTTTGCACTGATTAAAATAATAGAAATACAGTTATAATCTTATTCTGGAGCAGCTGTCTGAAGTCCTTGGCTATGAGTTAATTGACTTTTAATTAAATGGCTGTAGTTGTCAGRATTAAATGACTGTAGTTGTCACCATCATGAACTGTGGTGCAGGCCATAACATCTCTGCTTCAAATGCATTTAAAGGCTGAGGACATTGAGCTCACACAGCATTAATGCAGGGGGAAGAAAAGCATTGCTGAGGCAGCTTGCAGGGCTGGACTAGTAACCAGGTCACTTCCCTTCTGGCAGCTTATAAAAGTGCCATAGGAAGTCTGCAGTGTACATTGATGTGAGGTGGAGGGAGAAACAGAGATTGGCAAGGACAACTGAAATGTCCAAAAAAAAAAAAAAAAGAAGAAGGAAAAACTAATAAATAATTGCATAAAACCTCTGCAGATCAAAGACTGAAGCCATCATTTCAAACAAGGCAAGAAAGCCTACATCTGTCAGCAATGATAAGTCGTGCATTATTTTCTGCAGGTGTGCAGMCACAGTATCCTCCTGCCTGACTTCACATCTCAAAGTCTCTCAGCACTGAAGATCTTTGCTCATGGGAGGTGGTGGCAGCAAATTCACATTGATGTCTGCAAGAAGTCAGCACTGGGGCCTTGGGTTGGAAAGAAATTGTTTAGAGATTGAACTGTTCCTCAGGGGCTAGGGGAGCTGCAAGGTCTTGGTAAGCGTGGCACTTGTGCAAGTGAAAGGGACAAGCATGATTAGAGGTGACATTTTGCTGCATCAGCTCTGCTTCCACTACGCAGAGGGTGTGYGAGTATTGCTGTACCGGAGCCCAGCCGCAGCCGTCTGCCCCAGCATCCTGCTGCTGACCGGAGTTCATAGCGGATGCTGCGGAGGAAGGTGACGCCCTCCCCTCTCACCTCAGAGGATGAACGTGGCCAATTGCACAAGCCTCAGGGACGGCAGGCAAGGACTCAGCCCATGATGAGCCTACAGCCTGGAACACAAASATTGATAGCTATTGCAGTATCTGTCCTGGTTAACATGAGTAGAGATGCCTTTCATCTCTGCACGAGTACTTAACCTTCTTCTGGATCCTGTCACACTTTTTATCTCAAGGGGACAAACAGAGGTAGGGCACTCTCTGCCCCCTGCCTCCGTCAAGTCAGAGGRTCAGCAAGGGTGGAGCATTTCAGTGTTACCAGAGCGTGTTTTAGCATCACGCATTTGATGAACCATGGCATGAAGCCTAAGCACGAGCAGAGCCTGCCCGGCACGGTGCTGGGACGTGGCCCAGCTGCACCGGAGTGCCTGCGTTGTCGTGTGCGCAGGAGAGAAGCGGTGAGCGCGTTGTGAGCGTGGCACGTCATACCTGCCTGTGGGAGCTGCAAGGACACTTTCCACTCTGCGCTGAAGTTTTAACACTTCATACCAGGAGTTAAGGCACAAGCAGGGAAGAAAAAGGAGGGAGAAACATTGGCTTCATTTAAGGAATGAGAGACCATTGAGGGCCTCTGTCCTACTGTGACATTTAGTTTTTCCTGTTTTCAGTTTGGCACCTTCTGTTATTACCTTGAAAACATATAGAAAATGCTGATTTAGGCAACAGAGTTTCCAGTGTAATGTTTATCACCTCACCTTTCTAGGAAAGAAAAACCTTCCAATATGCAGCATCTTTTCTGCTTTCCTGTTTTCAAATTACTTTTCCAGATTTTCTATGAATGGCAGCTAAGTAAAATACAAGTACCTGGCAACTGGGGCTACACCCAGAACAGCTTATCATTAACTCACAGCAGGTTACACATTGTAAAAGGATGGAACCAACCCCATGTTAACATTTAACCAAATGTCAACTCCACCCTGGTAGCACTTGCATATAACTCCTTCAGCTGATCAGCAGGTGTATTACATTTCTGAATAACTCTGGTTTTTCCAGTTCAGAGCATGACTATCCCAGAGGAGGTGGAGGGGGAGATATGGTCTCTTATACAACACACAAGATTAAACACTTAAGAAAAAAAGAATTATACTGCTTCCAAAGAACAACTCAACAGTAAATATTAATGCTAAAGGTATACCTGACAGAAAGAATCCTGCTTATGTACAAAGAAGTTTCATATTAATACACTATGCAAAAGAAAAGTGTCTTGTTCTCAAAATAATATCCTGTTCACCAACAGGCTAGGAGTGCTCTGTACCAACCCAGTCTGACAAGGACTTTTGTCTCAATCCAGTTTACTTTTAGTGTTCAAATACAACTGGCATCTACTCTTTGGATTATAGCCAGGAGTGGAAACAGAAAAGCTACAACTCTGAGCTGTGCTAGTGTGAGAGGCTCTTCTCCAGGTATTTTTTAAGTCCTAAGCAGAAGCAAGACGTGCCGATGATCTCGTAAGATAGCTTGAGTTTACGTGATTTTGAGTGCAATCTCACAGATCTAAAAGATGTTTAAATAATTCAATAAAGTCCTAGCAGGCTCACCACACTTGGGCTCGGCTCTTATCCGCTGAGAATAGGAACCTCTCTCTATTCACCCATCACTGATTGCTACACTGATATACTTTCTCTTAATCTATCTATTGCTACAAAGGCTGTATCTGTTGGAGAAAACTCTGCTCTTTCATGGGAACTCTTCCAGATTGGATCACACCCAGCGCATTCATTAAATAAGTATGCAATCCTCAGGTCAGTTCCCTAATCCTTTTTACTTTTTGATGTGCTGAAAATTTATTCTTTTGTCATGTTTTCTTCCTTCTGTCTGTCTATTTAGATGCTTATATGATTCTCCTAGGCCTGAATACCTCGAGGACAGCTGATAGAACTCTCTCTTCTTTTTTTTCCTGGTGTCAGGAAGAAAAGATGTGAGGGTGGGCTTGGGCTAAAATTAATTTACTTTTCATCAGGGGAGAAATAATGCGGGATTTTTCTTTACATACCTTTAAGTTATATGGAGGCTGGGAAAGTTAATATGGTAACTGCAGTGCTGGACCAAGTCTGTCTGGGACTAGCTGATGTTGGGTTTCCCTGTGTAAAAATGGATGCAACACATTTATCTCCTGCTTTCCAGGAATTCTGTGAAGAAAAGATTTAATAAAAATTAATGGACACAGAATTGAAAGAAGATTTATGTCTTTCTCAGACTGAAGAAGCACAAAAACTCAAAAGAGATAGATTTGGGGTGGAAAACCAAATCCACAAAGGTGTCTTTCTGAAAACTTTGGTTCAGTCTAAGCTGAACTGTTTTAGAGTCAGAAAGCCCAATTCCCTTCCATGGGATTCAAGGAAAGATCCTTGGCACTTTGTCTTGGCTAATTTGGGCAAAAAAAAGTGATGCTGGAGATTGGGATCAGCTTAAGCGTAGTGTAAAGATAGTGCACATTTTGAATAACTCCACAGAAGTGGAGGTACCTTTTTTTGTGAATACTGTAGACTGCAAAGAGAAACCCCTCGGCAGGGAGGGCTGAGTCTCACCATCAGACACCTCTGCTTTCGCTTTCCCATGGCTTTTTCAGGAGTGGAGGGTGTTGGCAAGGGAAAACAAGAGCAGCTCAAGCATGTGTTATATTTGTCACAAAAAGATCAGTGAGGGGAGGAGCAGCAACCAGTCGCACCACAGGAAATATATATAACTATCTTCTACCATAAAATCAACTTGGGGTGGTGGCTCACGCGCTTAGTCRGAGGCAGGGTCTAGGCGGACCAGGAGGAGTGGGGTGGGACTACTGGGACCCATGGAGGGGGCAGAGGAGGAGAGGTGCTGCCCACTCAGGCAGGCATGTGGGGGAAGCAGTGGGGGGGGGGGAGATTGCTGGGGGCCATTTTTAACAGATGCTTTGGGAATCAGTTGTACATTTAACAGCTGGCCCAGCTGGCCATACCAAACAGCCCACCAGCTTTTCTTAGGGACATGTGAAAAGCTCTGCAGCTTCAGCTGCGTGAGACTTGGTAAGCTGGCTTATCCTGAGTACATCCAGGAGCTAAACATTGCAGATGCAGCTCTCCTACCTTGTCCCTATCCAGGGGGAGCAGTTTGCTGTGCATCAGGGGGACAGCTCTCTCTCCCAGCATGATACTTCTTTACTGATGCCAGCTGAGTCTTGAAATCTTTGCTTTGGAGAGATGAAACACACACTCATATRTTGAGATGGGCCAGCTCTAGGGCACAGCCACATTTGGCTCTGTTTATCTCATTATCTTTCATTTATTCTTTGGTGTTCACCCCACCAGAAATATAATAATAATCAAACAGATAGAATAARTAAACCAGAATCTCTGACTAAAGATCCAATAAAAATTGAGCTTAGCTGTCTACTAAGATCAAACAAACAAAAACTCTTAATTAATTTTCCTTTCCTTYTTCCTTTCTATTCAATTTAATTAAAAAAAAGAAAGAAAAAAAAAAGGAAAAGCAGAGCTGTCAAAATCCTTTGGGAAAGACATTCATTTCCAGCTGAACTCAGAAGAAGCTGGCACAGAATCTTGTATCAGGGCTTGTGTTTTTGTCGCTTTCAGTCTGTTTTCAAAGTTAGAAAGAGAAGTCAGTGTTGCAAGAGCTTTTATCAGCAGGATTTCTGAAGATCCTGAAGTTTGTCTGTTACTTTTGGTTTGTTTTTGTTTGGAAATTATATTAAAAAAAAAGAGTAACAAAATGAAATAAAGAAAATAGAAAGGAACAAATGGCTCCTCCAAAAGGGAACCAGAAGCCCCCTTGAGCCCTGATACATCCTGGCATGTGACTTTGCACCCATTCCAGTCAAATGAGTTAATGTGATGAATCCCTGCCCCTGTAGGAGCATGTCTTAAAGCCGATTTATTTTGATCACAGTTACTTCAAAAACTTACCAGTCTGCCAACAAATAGGAACACTGTTCAGTTAAATTTGCTTGCTCCTGGGGCTTCCTCAACACAAAGTCAGAAATCAATGGCCAGAGGAAAGCTAGAGTGATCACATGCATGTTTTCTCATCAGCCTACACCTATGCAATCCACGTCATCCTGAGTCATCCGGACATCCCAGCCTTTCCTTTCTGGCAGCACTGCTATCCTTCAGGAAGGGGATGAGGTGACAAGACAGGATCAAGGCAATGCAAGACCTTTTCAACACCATCCTCCACTGCTTAAATCTTGCAGTTATACCTATTATAATTAATTCAAATAAAGACCTTRGCTGCTTCGAGCTGTAGTCACATTTTCCATCACTGAAGCTTTACAGGCCAGTGAAAGGCMTTTCTAGGAAAGAGATACCCCAGGATATCTTTAGGCAATAAATTATTCTTTCTCCAGTCCCCCTCCCCACTCACTTCATTTAAAAGTGAAGGGTGCTGAGTTTTATTAGGCCCCTCTCTTGTCATCACAGTCTGTGATTTGCAGTCCCGGGGCCAGACTTCTCTTCCCTTTTTTTTCTCCCAACTGCCACAAGATCRCATTACATTAGACAGAGAGGTCTGCCAGGTCACAGCCCCGGTCGCTGTCACCCACTTCCTGTTTCCTGCAAAATCCATATGTGGGAATGTTTTTCCTTTTGTCTTTTTGAAAAAAATAGCCCGAAGGTTTGTCCATGCAAGGGCAAGCAAACAAAAATGCTTGCTATATTTTGTGTGTGTGCATGTATGTGTAATGATGTACGYATCTGTACCTATGGGGCAGATGAAAAGAAAAGCTGAAAGAGAAAGGAAGGAAAGTGGTTGAAGTTGCGTGTTTGGAAAACACATTTCCTACTCTTGTACCACTTGTCACCGCCTTTCAAGCAAGCCACTACCCTGACAGCGCTGCACTGCTATTCAACAGCATCCCCTTGCTCCCTGGGCACGTGGTGAGCTGGTCCAGCTGCCACTCTGGGACTTGCCAATTATTAAGCTCAAAGCAAAGCAAAACAAACACTGACACAAGCATCAGCGCCAGAAACAGATCGCAATTCATCTCTGCCAAAAGCTTTTATGACATGAGACCCACAGGGATCCTGGAGGGTGCTCTGAGTAAAATGTTCACATTCATGGCCTTGCCAGTAGAGGTATGAGTTGGTATTGYGTTCAATATTAACTCTTCAAAATCTTCAGTTTCAATTTTCGAACGACGCACAGACCCAAACCTGCAACCTGTGCGTGCTGGCGTAGCTGGGCAKATAAAGCAATGGGAGCCGTCCTGACGTTCGCACCCAGATGAGGGGGAGCGCTACGCTGCACCGATGAAGCGATGCACGAGTGTCTCCTAGTTCCTTCTCCAAGCAAACAGCTAACACTTTGGGAATACTGGTCAGTGACAAAAGAGTCCTTGGGGCTCRTTAAAAAAATCTGAAAACTTAGAAGCGTTTGCCCCCAAGTGACTTAACCAGAAAGTTATGAATTACAATCACTGTAGGAAGACCATCAACAGTATCATTGCAGTCTCAATACTGGAAAACAAAGACAGTTCCCCTCAGGGGAGTGGGGGAACCAAATGATTTTCTTTCTTCTATATCTCTTGCATTAATCCCTTGTGAGCTGTCTGTCTTCTGTGCTAACATAGCCCACAGCCAGAGCTGAAATACAGGGCTGACTTTATCAGCCTCTGCAGGTTAGTTCATTCTCCTTTATGAAATCAGTAACAGGAAGGAATTTTCTTTCTTATCTAAGAAGTGAAACTAAAATTGCTTTTCCTCAGGCTTTTGGTTTGCCTGAAAGGTATTTGCCATTAAGAAAAAACAATCGTTAACTGTAGAAAAGTGGGGCCCAATTTCCCTGGGAGTACAATGGAGATAGCTGTGTTAGGATCCGCAACATGGGAATGGGAAGGAAAGCAATCTTCCTCTTATGAATTAGCAGCACAAACAGAGTGTGAGGTGGAGGTTTAATTACATACTTACCTTGAGTCTGAGGCAAAATCAAAATGGTGTGGGTCTTTGAAACTACATGTTACCAAGCATTTATWATATCATCTTAAGTCTCATGATATTTTGTATTTTTCTAAAAAGTGCACCTTTCCCTTAAGGTCTATCTACTGAAGCAATATTAACAAGTGAGAATACCAGACTTCTTTTGCAAGTACGTTTCTGAGCCTCAAGGCTGAAAAGAAATTTGAATACATGAATCTTGAGGGCTTCTTAAGTGTGTATAAGTATATATAAGATATACTATGCACAAGGAGAGCCATGAAAGACAAGTCCTGAACTATTCAAATGGGACAAGGAATGAGATGACACAAAAGCAAGGAAATCAGCTGGAGAGGAGCTGGATGGGCTTTCAAAGGGAAAGACAAAAGACTCAGCTTTACCCTGGGATGTGTCTCATGTGGATGAGAATCTTTGAAGGGGTTTGCATGGGAAGTTTTGTCTGAGGAGAAGGGAAAGGTGATGCTTGTAGAGGCAGTCTGAAATCTTTCCAGCAGGGCTGTGAACAGAGAGCTGCAGAGGGCAGACAAGAGAAAGTGGCAAAGATCAAAGTTAATCAAGGCCTGGGCAAGACACATGGTAGCAAGCATAGGAAGAAAAACAAGGCTAGTGTTGGAAAGGAAGAAAATACTCTACAGAATTCAGTAACAAGTCAGAATGATGAAGAGGGAGGAGAGAGAAGAATCAAATCTACCAGTGGTGATGCAGACATAGATGAGAATGGAGTTACTGTCTGAGAGAGGCAAGAGGGAGTTTTGCAAAAGAACAGCACTCAATGTATGCTGTTCTTGCTCTGCACAGCCAGATGGGAGGGTGAAGCAACAGGCAAAAATGTTAAATAGGATAGAAAATGAGAAGTCAAGATCTGGAGGACAGTTAGTTAAMGCAGGATTTGTTTTTGAAGTCTAAGATGTGACTGAAATCACCTGAGTATAGAAGGCAGAGTGAAAAAGAAGACAACCAAACACCAAGTTGACAGTGAACTCAAAAGGCAGAAGCAATGATGGTGTCTCCTGAGAAGCATCAAGAGATAGAGGAGATCCCAAGGAGTCAAAAGAACCAAGGAAGCGAAACTGTTATGCCCTCAAATGAAATACAGAGATAAGCGGTCAAAAAAAAGAATTTCTTCCAGCTAGATCTTCTGCCTGATGACAGAGCAGTCCGGGAGAGATGAACATGGTCTCCTCACCCCATATACATGCTCTACGGACCAAGGGGTTCAGTTTGGAGGGCCAACACTAACTAGTAGGAGCAGAGACTGTCTGAGGGTGAAAAGAAGCTGGAAGTTCACAACAGAGCAGTAAAGAGTGTCAAAGACCATATTACAAGTGAATTTCTCTCTCTCCAAGAATACTCTCTTCTTGTTTGTATGCCCAAACTAGTTCTGTTGGCTGAAGAGCTTTCTGTGTAGGCTACAAAGCAAGAGCTTTGTAACTCAGAGTTAAGCCACACTGAGTTGATAAGGCTATACTGCCAGCAATGCTCAAGTCAACTGGTATAAAAGTGAGCTGGGAAATGTCTTTGCAAACTACTGTCACCTGAAAAATGGTGGGCAGAACCCCCTGGGAAGAAGCTGTGCCTGCTACAGGAGGCACTCTAGCTAGGGACACACTGTTGTGACACCAGCATGGGTGGAGGTTTTTCCCGTGCTCTTTTTCATGTCACCTGGAAGCCAGCTTTCAGCTTCTGCCATGATTAGTCTATTTGCAATGAGATTTATGTCTGGCTGTCTGAGGGAAGGCTTAATCCCATGGTTGTGTTCTCTTCTCTGCAGCAGTTTTTCTACCCAAAATGTACAAAGCATTTGAAGTGAGTCCGATTTCCCTGGCAATCCCATGGGGAATGACAAGAAGCTTCAAAGAGAGGCAGAACATTGAAGATTTAATGATTTATAGATGCTCTGCTCTGTCCCCTGCTCACTGGTAAGATTAAAGGCTCGACCTGCCTTCTGTGTGTCTCAGGGCTGGATTTTTGTTTTGTTTGAACAGACCAGTGTTGAGCCTGTAAGACCTGCTACTCCATTTATTCTGCCAGGAAATGCACTGTAAGGAGCAAGAATACACGAGTCAAGCTTTTCCATGGGTCAAAGGGCAAACAAATGGAGACAAAATAGTTTTAAAAGTAGTCTTCAGAGTCACACATGAAACATTAAAATTTGATTTAAAGCTCTGTACAGCTGTGCATCTGCCCCCTCTTCTGTATGAGAAAACACTCCTGAGCTTCCAAAAAATTAGGGGGTTTGGGGAAAGAATTCAAGCTGGGCACAAGAAATTTTAAATTAACAGCAAAATTATTTCCAAACAAATTGAAAATATCTGCCAAGCTGTGGCTCCATGGCTGTTTCACAAATGCCTACTTTCTTTTCTATAATGAAATTTCTTGTGTATTAACTTCCTTTTTATTCTTTCCATTGCCTTGTGTATGACAAAGATATTGTGTAAAAAAAACTAGGTTAAAATATTTGGGTAAGCATTCAGTTTTGGTCTGGAATTTATATAAAATCTAGAATTTATATAAAGCGCCAACCCAACTGTAGTTTCTGGAGCTGGTGGCCTAAGAATAACCCTCTGAAACAGTACTCCCAAACCTATTGCGTGTCTTTGAGACTGTTTTTGAGTATCTTATTATCTCATTCTCTTATATGTTATCTCATATTATTATCTTATATTATCTCATGCCTCTTATATGTTGCTCTAACATTCACTTTGGGGATACAGTCTTTCTTCTTAGACTTTGTCTAGTAAATGAAATCTAAATTCGTCTGCATATAGTTACCTCTAAAGTAGAGTACATTTGTTCTGTAAAACAAAATTTGTTTTGTACTTTTTTTGTATTTGTTTTTTATTGAAGCCTTTCACATAGACTTCTAAAAACTATTTTATGAAGTTTCTTCTTCCTTCTGCAATTAAATTTGAATTTCTCCCAGCAAGTTGGACAAAACTTACCTACAAGGGTGGAGTTTTGCTGGACATGGGCTTTCACCTCAGATCAATATGGGTTCATAAACTTCTGAAACGTGATGAACACGTCCCAGGTTTATTGTTTGGACTGTTACCTGATCCCGGAAAAATTAAACCTGCCTTAGTTATGAAAGGTAGTCCAAGGTGTAATTTTTAAGTTGACAAGCCAACACTAGATAGCATGATGAAGTTGATGTCATTACATAGAAACTGAGCCCTATGTCCACAATTTAAAATGTGCTGGGCCATTCTCTGACAACAAAGCACTTCTGCTGCTTTTCTACTTTAAGAGCATACAAGTAGTACCATGGAGATCACAAACAGGTTTAAAGTTATACATGGTTAAGTTCTTTGCTGGATCAAGGTTCAACTAAGAATGTCAGTATATGAAATTCAGCCATGGAGCATCCCTTTATAAACACTTCAATATCCCCTATATGACTGCTATGTTGGCATTTTAAATGTTCATTTCTTTTACAGATACAGATATAAAAGAATTAGAAAGATTTCCTACTTCTATTCAACAGGAGTCTAATGACAGCTTGTGCTTTATCCAGTGAAACCGACCAGTCTACAGAGAAATTTTTCATCTCTCCCATTGGCATACCCATTTCCTGGTACTGGAGATAGAATAGCCCTAGTCTCTGACAAGGTCTTTTGATTATCTGACCACAACAGACACAAAATAGTCTTCTACCTATCTAGATATAGTGCTAAGTATTTTACACGGATTTGTTCTGCCTCAATTCTTTGTTATCTGTAGTTGAGCACAAATGGCTGGAGTCAAGGAATGAACAAGGATGTGATATTAGGTGACGAGGAGGAGTGTAAGCATTTGTAGCTGTGAGAGGAGGGGAGAGTAGAGCTGGATACACACAGGCACACTCTCTTTAGGCAAAAGCTAAAGGAGAACYGCAAAAATTATTCAACTCCATGCAGGCCATTTAGGTGAAAGATCACTCAAGCATTTTGAGCAGTGAGCAGAAAGGTCTTTTGGCGCTAATGCATAAAGCTGTGAAAATGGGACATTTTTTCCATCAGTGCTACAATAATCCACCATGCAAGGCAGAGTTAAATTTTCCCTTTCATCACATGCCACTCACTCCAAGTGTTGCTAATGTCTGAAATCAAATCTGAGTGTCTCCCCAGCTCGCGTGGTGCTTGGGCCTTTTTTCTTTTTCTTTTTGAGTGCCCATCCTCCCCAAACCTGTCATCACATTAAATACGTATTATTTAAGTTGGTYATTTGGAGAAGCAGTGACTATATTGTGTACTAATGTCTGTATTTCAGGCAGATTACCTCCCAGGGCTCTACATGGGCTGGATCTGGGCCCCTGGGATATGGCCCCAGAGTGTAACCCTAACCGGTAGATTTGCACCTGACTCTGTAAAATATTATTTCTCCTTTGCCTTTTTTATTTCCTCTTCTTAATTCCCTCTGTCCCTTCTCACGTAGCTCAGGATGCTCCGAGGCTCCAGGGAAGCTCGCATGATGCTAGCATGTACAGGTACACACAAAGGGGGACCAATTTCACCTCTATAAAAAAAGTCCAAAGAATAACAACAATATATTGTGTTATATACAAGCCAGGATATGCTTCAGTGACATCTTTACTCTAACCTTTTCACCTTCTGCACTGTTTTCTGCAGAGGTTATTTGTGCCATAAGATCTTAAGGATGATGCAGATAAGTATTTAGATAAGATGAACMCCCCAAGCAGACAAAAGGTGGAGCAGAATGAACAGGCACCAGGTGGTCAGACCAGAGGAAGATAAACGTTCAACTTTTTTTTGTCTCCCCTGAGAAGACTTGAAGTACCTCAACTCAATTGTCCGATGCTTGCTGCTTTTGCAGCTGGAGAAAAAATCCATATCCCCCAGAGTTAAAAAAAAAAAAGGAAGAGTTTCTCATGCTTTGGCTAAGATTTGAGTAGATGCAAGATATCTGTAAACTACTGCTGTTCACAAAATTACCATTTAGGTTCAGGAGGACTGAATTACTATACCAAATGACAATACATCACCTAAAAGCTGTCTGCTGACCCAAGGCGGACCCAAGCTGCCATAAGAGAATAGTATATTACACTGTGAGTTCACCTCGTCTTGTCATGATGTTTCTCCAAAGCAGATGGTTTTGCATGCTTGGTCCACTACTTCCTCAAATTTCTTTCAGGGTTCTAGATTCAATTCCCAGCTCTTACAAGCCCTATTTTGACCAGATCTCACATTACTGTGAAAATGTGTTTCTTATACTGGAAGGATTTGCACTAAATAAGGAAATCCAAGCAGCAGGATATAAATCCTGGTCTTGTCAAGGATCAAGTATGGACAAAGCTGACCCTGCAGGCACAGACCCTTTTAGGAGAAGATCCAGCCTAGTGCCAGTGTCCCCAGCACATGCTGGCCTTCTGGTAAGGACACAGATATAGGGACAAGGAACAATGGAAGTGAGAGTAGGACCAGGGCAGAGCAAGAGGTCCACAGGGAAAGAAGGCACTTAGGTATCATCAAAGCCGTCCTGCCAGAGTGTAAGGCAGGTCACAGGGGGCTGTGGCACTTACCTCCATCCACTCACTCGGGTACCAAGGATCAGCTTGTAGTCATCTAACTCCAAACAGCGTTTTGCCTTCTGAGTCCAACTTCAGCTACATTTCTAATGGATGAGATACTCTCCAGCAAAAAATAACACAGTCCAGCTTAGCTTAAACTTCAGAGCCTCTTGAAAGTCAGTGGAAATGAAAGGAGTTACCCCAGCTGAGAATTTATCTCTCTGTCTTTACTAAACTGTAACCAATGGGTTCAGCAAAAGTGCCCCTCAGTTGTGTTTCTCTATCATTAATTTCTCTTGCAAGTCAACATTCAACTCCAGGCAACAAGAAGCTAGAAACAATGGTCAAGTATGAAGARGGCAGTTGTTTCCTTAGGGGGCAGGGCTGTGAGGAGGGAAGAGGGAGCCAGCCGAGACAGAAAAAGGATTTTGCTGAAAAAACTTTGGATAGGGGAAAGTCTGTGCCATGAAGAGGTGTTTTAAATCTCATAATGCAGCAGCCAAGGTAAATAAAAAAGACAGACATTTGCAAAATTGTACAGTCACACCAAATAAATTATGTCACCTATTTTTAATGCCATTTCAATGGCTTGCCATCATTTGAAAACTTCTATTGAAATGTTGCAGATTTTTGTTGCATTCTGAAATTTGAGAAGGAACCACTTGAAAGAAAACCTAATAACTCTGCAATAAATTAGGGAATTTCTTACATTTTTGCCTGTGTAACTGGAGAAGCTAGGACTGATGGACTGAGGCCAGTGCTCATAGCAGTCAGTGCATAGACATTCACAGTAAATCTAAATCAGTAAATAAATATGGGTCGTTTCCATGAGTTCCCACTGCCATGATGAATTAATCTAAAATATAAAAGCAGATGGAAGAAGCTGTAGCCAGAATATTTAAATAAACAAAGAATAGGTCCATTCTGATCTTCCTCATTACAGATAGGTAAAATGGAAGAAAGAATTAAAGAAAGATACTGACTGGAAGGAAATTAAGATGCCAAGAGCAAAGAGCTGGGGCATTGCACCCTCATATTATTTACAGAAGAGAAACATTTAAGAAACACAGACAGGGACTGCAGTAGGCCATTTACGGACAAAACTGTACAAAGGCCATTTCTCTCCCAGAGAACTGACAGACCATGCCAACTACTAATGAAAATGCTGAAAACTAAAATGATTAATGGGACAACAAAGATGGACATTTCCTGTCCTTTCAGTACACAGTCTGTCAAAATCAAAGAAAAGCTAAACTGTACCCTCCAAAGAGTATCCAGAATGTCTACTGATTTTATCTGGCTCTAGACAGTTAAACAAAAGGGGGAAAAAATCTTAAATATAACCTCATCACCACGCCTCTTAATCAGCAGCCACCTCTCAAAACATTTTGACTACTTTTCTGGTCTTCTTCCTTTTCTGATTTCCTTTAGGACAGAGCAAGATTACTGGAGGAGTCTGGGATTTGAATCCCTGACTAGTCATTTCCTTTGACTACTTCTGACTTTCTCTGACCTTGGGAAATGCATGTCTCCTCTCTGATTCAGGTTGGCATATGAGGAGGAGGAATTAAGATTTACATACTCCAGACAGGTGTCACAAGCTATAACTAGTGAGATCTGGGTGCCCATGAACAGACAGTTTGGATGTGATGAAGTACAGTAGAAAAGACCAGCAATTATGCCAACATTGTCCAGCATTGGTGCTGATGCTTARCATGTCAAGATCTTAATAAGAAATATATTTAAACACTGAGGTCAATAGGCAATCAAAGTCCTCATCACCTCAGTATAAGAGACCTTTTACTTATATGCCTCATCACAGATTAAGGACTTCGGCTCTGTGTTAGAAAACATTGACCTTGGATTATAAGATGAAGTGCRTTAGAACTCCTTTTGTAGTGTAGGAAGATTCTGTAATAGGTGCTGACTGCTAGTGCAAGCAGTTGTCTGTGCCTGTTATTCTGTAACTTGCTGTCCTTATGAAGAATTCATTTTTCAAGGGATTAGTAGAAATCAGCTACTTTTGCTCAGAAAAACAAGTGCTGAGAGGGGATGTGACTGCTGACTGCAAATATATCAAGAAGAGGTGAACCTCAGAGAGCTGAGAAGGGCTATTTAAGTTAAAAAATAACTTTGACACATGAAAAAACAAACACTAACCAGCTCTGAATAAAATTAGGAAAAGTAGAAGTAGATTGCCAATAATCCAAACAATGAAGGTGCTAGAAGAACTTTATGATAGAAGATATGCAAGCAGAATGCCAAAGTGCTTTTTTGGATGGAGTTTAATTAGTGCCTGAAAGGGAATAGGTAAGAGGATTGCATGTTGCTGTGTCTAGGCTGTGGGGCCTGGGCTTACTTCCATGTCATGATGAAATTCAGGTGAATGCCATCTTTCTCCTGCCTCCCTGCATTCTGTTTTCCATGGAGAAAGTGTCCAAGACTGTGGATAGAAGGAAAAGYAAGAAGCATAGCACAACATGGCTCAGTGAGGTCTCTTTCCCAGAAATTCRGGGATCCAAGAGTATGGTCAGTGCTACAGAGTGGGCCTAGGTCCAGTTGGTTACRGGTCCAGCTTGTGATACTGGAGGTCTGGAGTAAACCGCCCAGAAAGTCTCCTGTTATGTTTTTATTAATTAATACTCCCCCATTTCTAAAGAAGAAAACACCTTGTTCCGCATACATAAAAAAGGCAAACCCTCTCAAGCCCATTTTGGTATCACAAAGCCAGCCATGCTGAGAAAGAGAAAATCACTCCAGCAGCTAAATAACTAATCTTCAGTTAATTAAACTATTATTAATTATTAAACTGAACATCTYAACTGCAATCCTTCCAAGGGTCTGTAAGACCACAGTGGGACTCTGATCATTTGACTGGCACAAAAACATAGCTTTTTCTCTTTGAAAAGTACTCCCTTTTAGAGATGTCACCTGGATAATCTGTTTGTTCTTTTTTCCTGACTTGATTTTATTTCTATCTCTGTAAAAGCTCTTTAAACATATGCACTTGTTTGTTATATATAAAGAACTCAGAAACAACTTCTACTATCTCTAGTGAACTCACACCAGATACAAATAAAAGCTCTTTTAAAAAGTAGAATTCTACTACTGAGATTTAATGTGACACACTTCTCATTCAGCTGCAGGCAATGTCAGTATATTGCTTTCCAAACTGACGGACCAGCTTGCTTTTGCTGATAAAATAATTAGATTCAAAGTGAAATGACCAAACTGAATTTACAAAGCTATTTCCTAGTTTTTTTCCAAAACTGTCACAAACTTGATAGACTACCAAACCTTAAATATCTCATATACTACCATTTAGTTTATTTTCAACTTCTAGTTGAAAATTTCATTCATTTTCTCACCAAGAGGTCCCACAAACCAATTATCATCAGCTGGCAGAGCACAGTGGGTGCTTGCCCCCAAGGAGTGCATTCCACAGCAGTTGAAGTTTCTACCATGAAAATATTCTCTGCAACTTTTATGTGATGTTGTCACTTTGTCTCAACCTTTGTCTTTTGGCCAAAAGATGAGTTGGTTTTGTACCAAACAATGCAAGGCCCAAGCCCTCATTTCTTTGAGGAGGAACTTCCCATTGGCTTCAGACAAAGTCCTGTGGAGACAGTCACCACATTGCTTGGGTATTGCGCTCAGCAGCTTGCCTCAGGAAGCAAGAAGCAAAGACCCCAGTCTCACCATGATCAAGGGGAGACTCTATTCACAGTCCTTGTAAGTAGGTGTTGATTAGCCTCATTTCCTGGGTGCAGGGTGTGCAGGCAGCCTTTGTGTCCTGGGAAGTGATCCATGCACAACTCCCTCACTTCTCATGACCATTATCATCAACTCTTCCTCTTTGCAGATCCTTTGGAAAGGGACTAATTTTTTTCCCAGGCTGTTCATTACTGTGAACAAGAGGAAGAGGGGCAGGAGCAGCAGCCAGGGTTTGACAAATGACCCTTAGTAATAGATTAAACAAATGGTAAAAATTAGCTGTACTGCAAACTCCCTTAACTCCCRCTCCCTTCACCTCTCCACAAGCATCTTCCTTCCCACCTGCATCCACATAATAGGCTGAAAGAGATCTTCTCTGGATTCTTAATTAGCAGGAACACATTAGAGGAGGGGAAGGATGACCACAACACACACAATTAGTTAGTGAATATAATTGTAATTCAGGACAGATTCAGTGACTAATTGATTCTCAAGTCCAGCATTGCTCAGACACTAATAAAAATGCCTGGCATGGGAATGCTCTGTCTCCAGTAATCACTCTCACACCAAAAACTGTGTCACAATGACTTATATCAACAAAAAACAACCATGGCATTTGGAGCCAAGTCAATTGTTAACTTACCCCGCTCGATGGACCCTCACATGCCCTGGAAAGGAAAGGAACAGAGTGGGTGCAGACCTCCTGGCTCTAGTTCTGTGTAGAGGAGACAGTTGTGTATTTTTAACATAATCAAACACATAGGAGCACAGGACTTGTTAGGTTCCTCCTAACTGTCAGGCATTTTTGAAAGATCCCTTCTTGTTCTTTTGGGACTATATTCATAGCTGGGAGCTTGAACATAAAAATAGCAGCTCCAGATCTTAGCTCTAGATCTAAGTGTAGATCACAAGAGGTTGGAGAAATGGACTTCTAGCCTTATCCTGTGTGAGCATAATATGATATTGGAGGTGATGTAGACATCCTGTCTTCCCACTCAGTCTACCTCCTCATGTCTCTTAATGCAACCAATTAGCTGATATTGAAACTTTGCACTGGGGCATTCCTTTTATCCTTTGCACGACCATGCTGRCTTCTCAACTTACTTTAAACTTCATCAGAAAAGGGCTGTTTTCTCTCTTGCTGTTGCTTTATATTTGTCCTCTCATGCATTAAATGRTTGAATTTGCATAGAAGAGGTCAGATGAGGTCAATTGTTTTGCATTATTTTTTTTCATTTTTGATTAAGGTGGCCACACACTGTATTAATGGTAAATGGGTGCAGCTCTTTCAATCTCACTGGAAAMTAACCTGTTTCTTTCATCAAGTCCCACATTTGAGGGCAACAAAAACCTCCTCCCAGTTCTGCAAAGAAGATCCTGACTCTAAAGTGTCACTTTTGCAATGTGCAAGAGCTTCCTCCTGAGGAAGATATCTAACCATAGAGTGTGATCCAACAGATGAGTGAGTATATGACCTGTGGGAGATGATAGGTTATACCTACATTTCGTTTCTGAACAATGATGATAGAGATGACTTAACTATGCTTTAACCCATATCTCACTGATGTTGTAAATACCAGCTGCTTCTCCCACATTACTAGGTATATCCAGCATGGAACAGTTGTAGCTACAGCTTTGGTCTGTAATACATCCTCACTTGTTATTTTTATCCAACAAAGGATACTGCAACAGCAGGTTAAGGTAGTTGATTTTCTGAAAGAAATAAYTGTCATTTTTTATTTCCTAATTTTCCGTCAGAGTAAAGGGGATTAGTCTGAATCACTCTCAGCACTTCACAGGAAAAATTTCATTTTAAATCATTGGCATGAAGTACAGATTTACAGAATGAAGGTGGAAAAGTTTATCTTGCGGTCAGCCAAGCACGCAGAAGAGAACTCAAAGTTAAAGAAGACAGAGGGAGTTGGGTAGTGCCYATTTTCTGTTTAATGTTTCCTGAACTGTTACATTTTCAGTTATATATTTGGAAGACCACTTTGAGCCAATGCTGTGCATCATAGCTGATGGAAACTCATTCTGTCATACCATTACTGATATGATCATTTCTGTATGTAACAAACAGTTACAGAATTTCAATGATTCTTAGCAATATGCTTTGAAGGACTCAGGGTAATAAATYCAGGATCTCTATCCCTAAAACTCTGAATTTCATCAAGTTACACACTTCAATCTTTGTCTGTAAATCTACAGCTGAAATGGCTGGATCCTTAACATTGAATTTTTGCACTCCTTCTTTTCCAGTTTTATGTTCATTTGTAAGTGATAGYTCAAAGAATAGCCATTCTTACTTATTTGTAGGCAGATACATGAAGAAATCCAGACTGCTTCATGAGGTCAGATAACATCAATATTTTTGGCACTTGAACATCTTGAATCATGAAGAAGTGAGACACTTATGCTGGTGAATAGATACACAAGCATTCACGCACACATACACTCRCACACACACRCTGTAAGTAATGGTTAGTACTTGTGGAATATTCTAAAAATCTGCGTTTTACTTTAAACATCACCCTTAATGATGGATGATTCTCTTGGTGGATACACAAGAGAAGATTTATCCTGTGTGTYCTTGACATCTCATTTTTTAGCATGGAATCCTAACAGTAGCCAAACAGGCCTGTAGTGTTTGGAGCACAAAAGAAGGGCCAGGATGACCACGAAAATGTTCTGCCCTTCTCCAGCGGGTAATCCCTGCCACTAGAAATGTACGCAAATCCCTGCTGCTAGAAACGTAAGCATCTTGATTCATGGCTTCCTGGAAGTCATTTGGTCTTTATTTCCTTCATTGCCAAGTCAAGAAATGAAGAAAATCTAAAGGAGATTTCATGAGCACATTGAGCAAGATTTCCTGGCAGCTCACGGAAACAGAGTCACAGAGCATACACAGTTACCTTGTAAATAATTGCTTTATCTATTCCAAGGAACATCTCATTTGGAAACTCAAATGACTGGGTCTTGTAAGAAACTTGACTCCTGACAAAAGCACAAGAGGAATATTTTGGGATAAAAAGTGAAATCTGACAATTCACTTCATAACCTATCAGCAAGGATGGTAGACAGTGTTCAATTCTGTCTGTTTGCAAAGATCCTGCGGACGCAGCCGTGTTCTGCACTAGGAGACCAGCTGTTCTGAGTTCTAACAAGATCTGGGCAGTGGAGAGTTAACTGACAATTCACCTCTTAATTTGACTCTGTGGATTAACATAGTGGAATCCTTGAATCTCCTCTACCATCTTTTTGATGAAAATATTTTAAAACAAGATATCAGAACACAAGTACGGTAAAAACAAAGTGGTTTGCAGAGAGTTTTGTCTAGCTTTGCAAGAGAAGAAACTCCAAGCAAATATTTATAGTCTGTTCATTAGGAATTTAGATACAAACCCCAACATACTAATATCAGTACTCAAGAATTAGTCACTCTTCCTTTTCCCATTTTGCAACAGGATGCAAGAGAAGAGTTTTCATCTCCAATATCTGCTCCATGGAAGGTATATTTAAGTATGGAGTGTAACTTAGTGAGAGACACATAGACCCCAGCAAGGACAGCCAAGCTCACTAGCATCAGAGCTAGTGAACAGCCTATTTCTTTCAAGATAGGTGGCTGGTTGTGGTGGGCACATTCACAAACCTCAATGAGATGTTTCAGCTCCTTTTTTATAGCATTACTTCTTGAAGCTGATGAAAYGGCAAGGGCAGTTTGACAGCAACAGAGATCTGCCAGAGGCCTTCTACACAAACACCAGCACAGCCCAATACTCCATTTTTCATATTGCCTGAGCATGCACTAAATACTTGGAGCTGCCTGTTCTCTAGACTGCTGGATATCTGCAAAGAAACCAAGCAGACAAATTAGAAGCAGCAAGCTCTGACTGTCTCTGTCCCAGAAATGAATACCATATATCCCAGTCTTTTTTTTTTTTTTTTTTTTTTTTTAACTCCTGTGCACACATTCATCTCTTCACTTTGTCCACTGCAGATTTTGCATGTATTCACCATGTGCACATTGGTAAAGGTCTTTGGTAAGTGTAACTCTRCAACAAAGAGAGGTCTGAAATGTGGCCATAGAAATAGTTGCCTTCTTGGTTTTCCTTGCAGTATAATTTTTGTTCACCTTTAACAAGGCAAAATGTTTCTACAAACATCGCTCCATTGCAGGAAAAGGACAATGAGCAGTGAATGATGCCTGAACAAAATGTGGCCTGAACAGGTGCACATTCCTCTCCAGAGTGTTGTTTCCCTTCTTCCCAGTTCCCTGTTCCCCTGACATAGCAGGCCACTTTCTCAGCTGAAAAGTGGGGATGTTTTGGTTCAACACAGGATAAYTTTGGGCAGCTATGAGTTAAGAATTAGTTAATATTAATTGAAGTAAACAGCGCTATTAGTTTTACCTTTCTAAAATGTGATAATAAAACAATAATGTAAGTCACCAATTCCTGGCCTCTCTCCAGTATTCTGAAGTTTTGTTATGATTTACTGGACACAACAATGTCAGGCAAATCTATTATCTTTCAGATTGCTGTTTATCTCAAGCCTGGTCTCCAGACCTAGCTTTTTTTTCAAGGCATGCAGCTTTATCTTGAATTCACAGAGATTGACCTGTCTGACTCCTGTTAGACTATGCTATGGTTACTTTCCAAACTATACACAAATGCATACATACAAAGCAAAAAAAGTATATGATGATGCCAGAATTTTAGTTACATTTCATGCTGGGACAGGCCTTGATTTTATTTWATTTTAATGCCTCTGGTAGAATTAAATCAGTATTATACAATAGCATGTCTACATCACAACATTGGCAGATATATTGAGTGATAACATTGTAATCTCTGATTCCACTAACACGAACTCTAGTGTAGGTCTCCTTCTCCTCTTGTTACCCATCATGTGTTCCAGTTTTGCCTTTTTTTTTTTTTTTTTTTTCTGGGATTTGAACCTATTGAGGTTAACAAAATGTGACACCAGTAAGATCATCATCAAGCCTGAATGTATGAAAAGTGGAGTAATTGAAGTGAGTAGACCCAGATCAAGTTTAGATCTGTGTCCAGATGTTTAACTGAAGAGGATTCATAGCTAGGTCTGAAAATATTTTTGTAGGCTATCTCACTCCTGATCTCTCTATCAGCTCTGACTACTGAGCTAATGTGCTTCCTTATTTCCACTGCACTGGCCGAAAAACGCTTTCAGTCCCTGATACGTTGTTATTCCATCACACAGTTTATCATAGGCTTGGCTCTTCAGTAACAAAAGCAAGCTACAGCATGGTAGCATATCATTTTGGAAGTGTTGCATAGAGGCACTCTGTGGTGTAACTGCTTAGATACAAGCATTTCCATAGTTAAACAAAACGCTGTTATTAAGTAGGAGAGTACTTACAACAGTGGGTTCATGTTATTCTTGGAAGCTTGGCACATGGAGWGGTCTTTTCTTTACTTGTTAAGTATTGATTTAATCTACCAAAGGGCTGTTACTGCTTCCTGGAGCTCAGATGAACCTTTTCTRCTTCCAGAACCAGAACAGCAGCATCAAATGGGCACCAGAGGGCAATAACCTGCCTGATTTCTCTCCAGTTCTTTGCAAAACGTCAGCAAGCTTCTCATCTCCTCAGCCTAAGGCTGTGGCCCTATCTTTTCTCCTCCTTTGACGTATCCTAGTAGCACATTTAAATAGAAAGTGAGCTGTTGCAGAATGGTAATTACACCAAGTTTTTTATTTCATGACCACACATTGGGAACTGAGGAAGTATCTTTGGATTTGGCAACCTTATTCTCTCATTCTTGACTGTGTAAATATGGAACAGGGAGCCGAAAGGAGAAGATCTACTTTGGATTTGGATTTACATCAATTAAACTGAGAGATAAACTGTCCCTGAGAGGATCTTATTCTCTCTTGGATTTACATTCATGCGTAGAACAACCATGCCATGTATGAACCTTGACTGTGTACTGCAATTTGGTCTTAATTCTTAGGCTGACAGCTGATTCCTCCTCAGAGGGCTGTAGTAAACATAAGTGTTGACCAGTTTTTAACCTGTTACTCTAAGAGATATATTAAACCATGGTCAGTAGTGTGGGAGGATGGCAGATTACTGGGGGTGGATAATTCACACAGCTGTGCAAGCAAGAAGCTGTAGGAGGCATTGCCCAGGAGCTGGCCATAGATACATCTGTTGTTGATGTCGCTCTTCTGGAGAACATCTGTCCTTCCCCAGCTGGTTAGATTAGGATTCCTCAAAGCTCTGACATGGCTAGTAAATGAGGAAAGGCACTGCCTAGAGTCAGTTATATAGTCATTTGTCCCCCTTTCTACATTCAACAGGAAATGTGATGGAATATAGTAACTATATTACCTATTTTGCACAGCAGTCTCCTTCAGCTTGAAAGATGTAATTCCTTAAATACCTCAGACTAAGGCTGAAGGCAGGAAGTGAGACAGGTTTGTCTCCTAAACTATTTTGTCTATGGCAAGGGAACTACCAATATTCAGCATTGTTTCTTTGATAGAGTGAAGAAGCCACATCTAGGCTATACATACTCATGACTATATTTATTCTTGATCACGGAAGAGTTTAACCATGGAGCTTATACTCTAGATACTGAGGTTTGTCAAACTCTGTATTTGCTCCTGTATCTTTTTATGCAACTCCTAGGCTTTCTTTGGAGAAAGCCTACTAGATGTGTCACACTGCATATATTTTATCTTCTTTTAAGCTATGATCTTTTTAATAGCATGTGCTAGAGAGGCTTGTGTTTGTGATCTGAGTGAAAATCTGGGTAGCCTCAGCCTTTTGGTCTGTTTCGAACATACAGGGAACAAGAAGCTTTACAGAGGGCAGTGGCTGATGGCATTCTTTATACCCAGCATTTTACCATTAGGGAAAACTAGCAACAASGCTGCCAGTGCTCTCTGTATTAATTGCTGGGGTGGGCTGTAGGGGATTATCCCTATCAGTGGAGAGCAGAGGGAGGCAGGTGACTCAACCTGTTCCACAGAAACCTCTTTGCCAGAGGCAGTCGTTTTCCAACTGGATGTACCAAGGCATGTGCTGACTGAATGGATTGGGGTACAYGGGAAGCCGCTTGTACCCTAGCTGCTGAAGAGGGACAGTTCTGTTTCATGGCTCTTGTGTAAGACTAATGGGTCAATCCTGGTTCTGGAGTTACTAAAGGGAGCCCAAGAGGGCTTTGGCAAAGGACTTTTTCACTTAAGTGCCGAGGGAAGCCTGAATATATTGCACCAACACCATCAGTAGCCTTCAAGACAAAATGTCATAATGTCAATGGGAGGGAATTATAAAAAAACTGTACTTGGTATTTCCATCGAGGCAGTTTTCCTTCATATCCTGAGCTGCAACATAAGCCAGTCTGTCACATCTGGGTTTTTTTGGCGGTTTCTGGAGATTGACATCAAGTTTTGTCTTTAGAAATGGAAAGGGGCCAGAAATTGAGTTCTTGCATACCTTACTCTAAAATATAATTGGAGGATTCTAAGTATAAAACAAGAAAATACATGCCAGATAATTAGGCTGGAGTTAAAAGCTGCCTTCCATTGTCATTAGAAAGCTAGTTTTCAGTGAAGTTTCTGATAGCAGCCTAGAAGTTTCCAAGCTTGCATTTTAGATGCACATGGTTCCTGTCAGACTAYGTGGAGTTGAATATCATGATGCTGTTTGCCTTCGCAAGGTAGTCACCCCAGATTCACAGTCAAGTCTAGCTTCAACCTCTGCACTCCTAATCACAAGGATTGGGGACATTCCTACTTCTGCTGCTTGAAGGACAATATTATTTTTATTGGTTAACCCATAAAAAATATCCTTGGCTGAACTGCATTTGGTGTATCTTATTCTATTTTTCTTTTTTAAAGTATGATACTCTAAACCAGTCAACATCATCTGGGAATGGCTGTGAACACCAACATTTTTTAATTATATGCACACATAATAGCGAACAAAGATTTGTCAGTGATCCTCCCATTGGCACATCTCTGCTCAAAAGAAACGTCTGTCTTTTAACCATACAGCTCTAAGCCTTTCTTTTATGAGGCATCCTGTTATGCAAGACCYTGGCTGCAATCCAAACCATATTGGGCCCCTTTTAAGCATCCCTTTTACAACCTCTCCTTTACAGTAACACACCAGTCCCTTGTTTCCAAACAACAACTTTCTGTACAGAAAGCTTTCAGCCCCAAAGAAGCCTTTAGACCCAGCAGTTGTGTGATTTCCACCATAAATAAGAGCTCTTATTAATCAGCAGCATTAATCTATAAAGGCATTATTCTGAGAACTAGCAGCTTTTTCAGAATTTGCTGAGAACATTACAAGAACAGTAACACCTAGAAAATCCCTTTGATTTAATTATTGTTGCATTTCTTCTGGGTTATAATGTTCTATGCTGTTAAGATACTGTCTCTATTTCAGYTGACCTGGAGCATGCAAAGTATATATTAGCCATCTACTGATCTCCAGAGWAATCCTCCTGAACTAATCACTGAGCCAGTTATGGGTTTATTTCACAAAGAAATAAGAACGGAGAATGTGGAGATCTCAATATCCTTTTACACACTCTCCTCATGCTGCCATCTGGTTAACAAGCAACCACCAAGGAAAGTAATTCATCTATCTATAGATCTTCATGAAGAAGGAAAAGAGAATCATTTTCTAATGATGTTCAAAAATGATCATTATTTAGGATAGAGAAGAAATTAGAAATGAGAAGGAGATACATAGAYACCATCCAAGATTCAAATCTCTTGTTGGACATGGAAATGTAAAATTTAGCAGCCAAATTAACAAGTATTTCTGCTGTGGAGATAGAATACCATGTATTCATTAAATCAGAGTTGCCTATCTCTAAATAGGGCRGACGAGTTTTAAACTGTTAATATTTTGATTTTTCAAGTCTTTAATTTTGCAAGCATAATGTAGTAATAAGTGCATATGAATGCTTTYCTAGAGAAATTACAGTTGCTGTCTTGCAAATTATGACTCAAGCATGAGCCCAGAGGAGAGGGTATTTTGGCAGGAGGATAAAATATCACTGGATGTTTTCATTATCATTAAGCATAAAGGTCAAATGAGCAGATTTTATGCCTGGGCTGGTAAGTTTTCAGGCCAATCTGAAATCTGAATTACCATACATAGTACAAAAATTGCTTRTACCATACTACCCAAAGTCTCTAGTGGAAATTACGGGAGTCTGTGCTTGCAAGACTGGGAAATAAACCATAATGGATTATGAGCAGCAAATGTGTTGCAACAACTAGCAGAATGTGGAGTCTGGTGCTATATTCCTGACTCTGTGGCATNAAAAAAAAAAAAAAAAAAAAAAAAAAAAAAAAAAAAAAAAAAGTCCTTTGGTCTGATTTTATCTGAGTTATGCTGGTATAACTTAGAGCTAATGGGTTGCATGGGAGAGGAAATCAGAATTCAAACCTGACATTCCTGCTGCATATATGGGTATATAAGGAAGCAGGATGTAAATCACATTAGTGCATATGCACCTTTGCTATATCTTCATTGTTGTGCAGACTAGAATGTCTCTTASATTTGCTTTTCCTCCTTCCAGCGGCCTCTCCACACTGCAGGCTCAAGAGCAACTGGTGAAGAGGYACCTGAGCCAGCTTTAAAATAGCTATCTTGCTGCTGTGTCCATTCAAGGCTCATTGGCTCTGCTTTTGGAATAATTTTGGAATAACCTGAAATAGCAAGACCCACAGCTCTGGTAAAGGGGAGAAACTGAACGGTGCTTGTACCTGTATTGCACACCTTCACGATCTCTTCACTTTACTGCAGTACTCTCCAGACTCTCTAGCCAGCCTAACCAACAATGTGAAGTTTCATTAATTTGTGAAACTAGSTTGGTCTGGCTAATGTCTCTGGGAACAGTTTTCAAGTCAGATTATTAAATATATTTTTGGAAGGGAGCAGCAATGGAAGTAGGAGAAGGGCATTTTTTCCTATTAGTTCTTCACCTGAGGCTATCATTGTACAAACATGATTGGAAAAAACAAGAATAAGTGAATACATGATTTCAGCAAAGCTTTAATTTCTCTGCTGTCAGGTATTAATTTAAGTTACAGCTAAAACAATGGGCTGTTGGATTTTATTGGTTCAACCAAAAGCCTAGTGCACATGACTTTTCCACTGGAATGCTTTCAAGGTCTTTTTCCTCTTCCTATTCTAGCTCAGAAACCTTTATGCAAACGGTCTTAGTCACAATTAGATTACATCAAAGAATGTTTGTCTTGGTTTCGAGCCTGCTTGGGTTAAAACCAAGATAAATTGCAAATTGGCTAAAACCACCAACAAACACCCACTTTTTCTGGTCATTACAGATGAGGAATGTACAGTGCATTTAGGTCTTATATTTCCACCGCCCTATCCTGTCCTTAGTCAGCAATTTGTTAGGTAATTGGAAAACAAAGTTCAATAGACTCTCTTGGAGTGGGTGGGGTTTTTTTTCTTTCCCCTTTTGGCTTTTGTGCATCATAAAATACATACAGAAAGGAATCAAGTCAAAGTTGGACCAGTATAAAAGCAGCCACATGTGCAACACAAAGAGAGGAGGCAACTCTCAGTTCATAATCCTTGAAGACAAGYAAAAGTTAATGTGACAAATGACAAGGGAAGAGAACCGTTTCCTGCCTCCTCCACTCCCTCCATACTCACAAACTACGAAGATAAATAGGCACCAGGTGAGCTTTTCCTTGTCCCTTGCTGACATTAAACCCCTGCCCTCAGAATCATGTAGAGAGTAGAGAGCATAGACACGGAAACAGGGATACCTCTGTGAGGAACACGCCGCAGCATGACACCGCAAAGTGCCGCATGGGAGCCTCCGGTGGGGAGCCCCTGGGAACGGGGCCAAACCCTCGAGAGACAAGAGTCAGACTCCCCAGGACCAGCCAAGCCRGGATGTGAAGACTAGAGTTATATTAACACAACTATTTTTGCAGACTATGATGCAAGACAGATGGTGCAGTCAGGATCCAGAACTGACTGTACACACAACAGACTGTTGGTGTAAATGAAGTCCTTCCTCCCCAGAGGCTAAATGTGGCCATGCAGTCTCACTGTGTTAGGGCTGTACTGCTTAGCTCTCTCAGTGCAATGACATTTTTGCTATGTAAGTTTTAAATCTGTGTAGCTCAGTAGACAGTGGTGGAGTTATTCTGGACTTATATCATTATTTTTAATAGAAGTGGACAGAAAAAATAAATATGATCCATGAAAAAAAGTTGAAGGGACAAAAATACTCTTGGCTAGATATTCACCACAAGGAGAATATTTACCCCTTGACTTTTAAGTTGGCCAGTCAGTCCAAAATAGACTCTTTTTCCCAAAACAATTCCATGAAGGTATATTTACAGAGCCTTTTTTTTTTCCAGACTCTTTAAGGTGGCTGCTATGGTTGCTAATACCATGCTGAAATCTCTCTCATTTAGTCATGTGCTAGTGTAAAGGCTGTGTAGAAAACTTTAACAGCTGGGAGTTAAGTATGTTAGACAGTAATTTCAGCTGTGCTCTACTGCATGTAGCAGATTAATATACTCCTCTGGAATGCAGAACAACGATAATTATCACTTAGTCCAAACTGAATGAGAAAAGCATGGCTGACAGTCAAGTTCCTAGATATCTGCAACTGTCTTCCTCACCTTGCCTTTTCAGACACTCACCACATCAGATCRATGTTCATAATTCCAGCAGTTCCCCTGGGTTTTGGTTTTACACTCACTACCATCCTTTTAATACAAGGAAGATTATTCTAAAAATTAATGTAATCCTATGCAGTGAGAGCAGAGGCATGAGAACTGGGCTATACGCTTGGATAAAAGATAGTTTTAAATGTGAAATAAACAGAGCAGACTCAGTTTTCCGCGGGTATATGTGTTGCTAYATTTTCATCTTGCTTTCATGGAAACTTTTAAGCTGAAGGTCACTTCAGACACTTCATAGCAGTTTTTTTCTAAGCGGTTCTGGTTTTGCCTACAGGTTGAAGTAATGGTGAGTTCATTGAGCTAGAAAATGATTCGCACTGCTTCTAGAGAAAACTCTTCAAGTAACTGTGCTGATACTTGAATGTTGATGTATGATGTGGCCAAGTCTTGAACAGTAAGAACTGCAAGTTGATCATTTTCCTCTTCATAGTAGTTAAAGCTGTCACTAGAGAGTTCTCCTCTGCCTGAGGAGMACAGCTAGCTAGTGCCCAATCTCATCCTGAAAAGAGTCATTATGTGGGCACTGAGGTTCAGGGACTGGCTCTCGATTGCAGATGTACTGTAGGGGATAATGGATACAACTACTTGGTATGGTTTCAAAGTTAGGTACAAGCTGATGGGGAACTAATCCTACTGCATTCATTTCTCACAGAAGAAAAGGTTTTCAAACTAGTTCAGTTGCTTCCACAGACTTTGAAGGCCCTGATAGTTTAGTAGCTCATGCAGGAATTTTCTCCAACAGTTTGAAATGCTAGAAAAAGCAAAGTATCACTCTGAAAGAAACGACTGACATTAAAAAATATAGTCATTGATACTACAAAGTGTACTGGTTCTAAGCATCTTGTCAAGTGCTTCTTTTCTGGTGTTTGATGGTTAAGTGGAAATCAAGATTTTCAATAAGTATGGATGATACGGGATGCATTTGTCTATATGTCAAATCAGTGTCTGATTTGAGGCCTGATTTTCCAGAATGTTGGGAAATGGCTCTCTGAAAATCGAGCCATATAAAGCACTACTACTGGGACATCTCTAAAGCCTAGTTSCTGTTGAAATTTAACTCAGAGTTCATATCCAAACATAGCTACAAATTTCAGGAATGATGCAGCCAGTGTTCTGTTTCTCATCCATTACAATTATCATGATGACCTATGAAGCTGGGATCTGGTTCCAGATTTTCCAAAAGTCTGGGACAGTTTTGATCTGGCATGTCCTAAGGCCATGTGCCCATTTAAATTACTTACTTGACCGAGAAACTTGGATTAAAGTAACATACAAGCTTTTAAAGAAAAAGATATCAGCAAGCCACTGCAGACTATGTGCATATAAATTGCCAACCAGCCAAACCTTCTTAAGCTCACAGACAGGAATACTTGAAGGGTTCATTATGTTCATTTAGTTTGAAATTTTACAGAGTTCTCCACAGTGAAAGGTTTTCACTCATTAATTAGTGCATTGGACCCATGGCTTCTGCTGCACAAGCACTTTCTGATGGCAACATGTCATCAAGGGAATGGGGCTCAAACCAGGGATCCTCTGGACAAGACCCTTAYGACCTTCTGTGGTGCCCTACCTAAACGTACCTTCTACTCGCTGTACAGCAGAGGCTGCCTTGTTGTGCTGTGTTTGCTGCATATGGGAGTCTCATCCTGCAACCAGATGCTTATTTAGGGTGAAATATGAACAAATACATGTACAGTATTAATTAATATTATCAAATGGTAATGGATCATGCAGCTGATCTCATCCAATAAAACAGGGCCAGTCAGGTCACTTACAACATTTCCCATTTTTGTAACAATTCAGCTGACCTGGTTATGGCTGGTGGGTAACAGGCAGGTTGATGGTAGTTTGCTCCCCTGTAAGTAGCATGGCCAGCTACTCAGTGCTGCATTGCCTCCTTACTGACTGTGTCTGGGCCTGGAGTTTCTTGGCCATTATTCTTATCTGGAAATATCTAGATGGAGACCAAATAAATGGGATAGGAAGAGTCAGCTCTCCTTTGCTTCTTCTTTAGGACATTGTCCAGAGCTCACTGCAAGGGCAAGGTTTCTGCCAAGCTTKACCCCAGTCAAGGGTTAAACTATATATATAAATCATAAACTATTTGGAGTCTTTTTTTTGTGTGTGTGATAGTCTCATAACCCCAGGATGTCCCAGCCTGAAAAAGCAAAAAGACCTTCATTAAGAGGTGCATATGCTCAGTAAACCTAAGAAAGCAAAGCAGATCTAGCAAATATAAGATGCACTATTCAGAGACAGAAGCAAAAGACAGAAAAGGATTCTGTTCAAAATGCCGAAGCAAAAACATTCCCTAACCATCATAATTTTAATCTTTTTATATCTGATTTCTCCCTTACCATGGGACCAAATGATCTAATGAATCAACCAGATCTTCCACGGAAGAAGTGTTGCTGTAGATTAAATTGCAAGGGGATGGATTTTTTTGTGGAGCTGAAAACAAAGGTCAGAGTAAGCGAACATATTCAAGCATGGAGCACATTCAGTCACCTACTGGGATGGTCCAAAACAAAGAGTAGTGATTCAGCATTGTGTTTGAGGACGTCATGGGAGAACATTGCACTATCTGTTTTCATAAAGATACACTAGTCCTTCCTTAAATCCAGCTAACAGTATTTGCTGTTGGAAGTAGAACCRATGCTCTTACCACGTTTGTAGGACTTCCAGGTCATCACTGCAACCTATATACTGCAAGTGTGATCTGCCTGCTGTTTAACCTAAATCCAACCTAGGAAGCAGAAGAGAAGGCTATAAACACTTTGCCTCCAACCTCTGTGCTGCATCCAGCAGGGCTCTAATAGCAGCAAAAGAGGCTGCTATATTAATACTACACAGAATGGTCTGATTGGAAAGGGAGAGGTAGTGGGGAAATGCCCAGGCAGTGGTGGCTGTAGGAAGGCATCCAGGGTTGAAGTCCTGGCAGACCTTAGGTGTTTTAATAAATTTCTTGCAGGTTGCCAGGGGTTTGGGTTTTTACTTTTATTTTGTTTGTTTTGTTTTAAAGCAACATGCACATTCCTCAGAATGATTGTTTTTGTTCCTCTCCCTTGTTTCCCTGCACGTTCATGTGTCACTGCACAATTTTTCTGCCTTGCTTCGTGGTCTGATGGGAAGGGAAGGTGCGGGAGGCAGACAAGTTGCTGCTYGTGACCCGAGAGTGTGACAGCCTTTGTGGCTAGTGAGGAGCAAAGGGAAGGTTCTGAATGGAATCATTACCGAAGTCAGTTTTAATCATTTTAATTGTTAACGTTTGGAGGAGAGAGGGAGGAAGCAGACTACAGACTAACACGGTGGGGTTAATGGAAAGAGAAGCGATAAAATATAACCTTATAGCCTGCTGTGCAGCAAGTCTCTGAGAGATTAGAAAGTTATCGAGCGAGAGAACAATTAAACTGATTTGTAATTAACTCTGCAGAGAGTAAAAACAGCAGAGTTAATGGAAGGCAAAATACCACTTGCTGGGTTTGTCCCTAAAAGCTGTGTCTGTCCCTAACTCTTTTCCTCTGTGCCTCTTAATAATCTCGAAGGGCTGGCAAGCGGGGTCTGGGGAGAGCTCCTCTCCGCGCAGTTGCACATTTAACGCTTTTGCTGCTGGTCTTGCTGCTAGCCGGAGGTCGTGCTCACTCCCCGSTTGCTACCCAGCGCTAAAAAGGAGCCACGGGGAAAGGGAAGCAATTATTCCCGATGGTTTAGACAGCTGCACAAACATTGGTCAGCGGCCCGGCGGGCGCGCAGCCTCGGCCCCGCGGCTGCGAGGGCAGGCTGGAGGCGGCGGCGGGCTCGCGCGCGGCGCCTGCGCACGCAGGCAGGGCCGCCGCCGCCGGCACCGGGGCTTTCTCGGSCAGCTGCCTCGGCGCCGTCGGCAGCGCGGCCCCAGGTGGGCTCCCACGGAGCCTGCTCAGCCCCTGCGCCTGCAGCTCCTCCCCGGCGGGCTGGCCGAAGGATGACCGACAAATGCGTTTTTGCATTTAAATATAAAAGATGAGCTGATAAAAAAGGAGGTTCTGTTAACGGACCTGGCAGGGGCTATGTGGACATTGTTAATGGTGGATGGATCCATCCGTGGTGGATGGATCATCCACAGCTGCCTGGGAGGGCTTTCCTTCTCTGCCTTGGAAAAGCTTCCTGCCACTCTTAGGTCTTTGTGGACGTTTTGCCCATGCCTCAAGCTAACGAGTGAGTTTGTCAGAGCAGCAATGTCCTGCTTGCCTGTGAAAACAGTCATTTCTCTGGCTCAATGTGGATTTAAGAATAACCACGCTTATAGAAAACGCCCTGCCCGCTGTGATCCGACAGGCACCCAGCCCCCAGGGTGCTTCTCTCAGAGGAGGTCTGTTATGAGATGAACCCTGGCTTACTTCGACCCAGCTCCCATCCACACCAGAAGGCCCCATCCCAAGGTTACCAGTGCATTTAACTAAGCCAGTCATTCCATCTGTGATTATAAATTAAAACATCACTTGCAGCCTGTTTACTTTGTAGTGTGGACATAACCTAAACTCCTTAAACACTACCAGTATTTTTCTGACTTACTCTAATTAGCGCGGTGGAGTCATTGCAACCACACCATGGCTTCGTGGCGTGACTGCTCTCCCCAGGGTAGGCTAATGTGTGTGGTGCTAACCTCTGTGACTGTCTGCAGTAAAGATGTGCCATTAATTTTTAACTTCCCACTTATCTTTATGCTAGTGGCAATGCACAGCTGGCCTATATGGCTTCTTGGGCCACAGAGGTGGAGCAAAGTCCCTCRGCAGGGAGAGAAGAGGGGAGAGAGAGTCTCACATCAAACGGTTCAGGGTGACTGATGGATGAGAAAGCAGCCTGTCTAACTGCGAGCTTTGCTCTGCAGCCCTCGGTTTCTGCAGATTTCATGCCTGTGCTTTACTGCTGTTGAGGCTCAGTTGTAGTTTATTGGTGTAGAGCTGCAAGTAGGCTAAAATATCAGGGTGAAGCATTTTTTTTTTACAGTAATAACATGGTACAGAAGAAAGAAGGGACAAAACAAAGGAGAAGTGAGGGAAGTAAAGAAATGGTTGAAGTAAATAAGGAGGGGAAGAGGGAAGTTAATGAACTTGCTCCTTCTAATAAACAGTTTCCTTCTATTCCCCCTGTGAATGGTATTAGTTAACAAGCCATTGCTAGGGACATTTTCTCAGTGCCCGTTGCCTAGCCRGGCCGGGGAGCAAAGGCCATACAATACACAGCACTCGAGGGAGTGCAAAGCCAGGCTTTCACCCTGCCTTGGCAATGAGACCAAATTTATTGCAGAAGGGCTACCTTGAGGAGGGAGAGGGGGAGCAAGTTTCCAGGGCCCAGACAAACCCTGGTCTCTTTTCTTAGTATGCCAACAGGGATGCCAATTAATGCCAACTGGGGTAGTGGCTTTAATGATGCGGACACCTGTTCCCTGAGAAATGGCCTGAGCTCTATTTGGCATGAGTTGCCGCTGAGGCTCCTCAGCCACAAATTGCTTTTCCATAAAGGCAAAGCAGCTTTGTTTATAAACTGCTGTAGATAGGCTGGAGGTTTCATGATGAGAGCACAGAAGCAACAGTCATTACAGCCATATAAATGAGTTTATTTATTCAGCGAAAGCACATCTGCCAGGCTGTCGTGAGGTAATCTGCTGCTGCTACAGCACACAATTAATGGCTTCTCGGGGACAAACAAGATAAGAGAACAATCCGGGTATATAAAAAGAAAAGCTCCCCCAGGTTTGCAGGGGAAACTCGCCTGTGTGTGTGGAGGGGAAGGGGGGCTGCGTGCTGCCCGGCCGTCGGTGCCTGCGCCGCGGGGATAGGCTCCTTGGAGAGAGCCTGAAGAGTCGGTGCTGCAGACCTGGCCCTGACCTTAATTCGGGTGCGCGAGGCATGAGCAGGCTTGAAAGAGTAAAGGGGCTGGGAAYGCAACCATAGCGGCTCCACGCTGAGTAGTCAGTTTTGAGTGCAGGACTGTCCCTATTTGTTGTGCTGGACACTGAAATAAGAAGTGAGAATAAATCCAGCTTGRAAACAGAGAATGAATACAAGACTCAGATTTCAGATTTGAACCATAAAATTATGTATTTCAATGGTTATTTGGATCCAGAGCATTAATTTTATTCACTAAAAACRTTGGAATTGTTTCTCAACTCTGTATCAGTTTCTTGGCTTTGATTTTGGGGTGGGGGGTAAGTCTGAAAGAGGTGCTAATCCGAGAGTTTGGTTTGGATTCTTGCTTAGCTTGAAATAAATATCCTGCCCGTGGCATGGTTCCTGCAGAGAAGTTGCAGAACACTAATAAGCTGTCATACTTTTGACCCAAGGCAGCCCAAAGAATTTGGTTGCAATGCCACTAAACTGGTCAAATGCTGAGACATGAAGGCCACATGGAAATAACCGTAAAATGCAGTAACCTGGCATGCCACCAACACTTCACAGCTTTCATACTGACTGTCAACAAGAGCAGAAAAAGACGTTAACAGGAGAAGTGAAAATCTAGAAAACGGTGGAGGCAATGCTGGACGAGTTTATGAATTACCCTGCACTGCTAGGTCTCTAATCTTTTGAATGACTGAAGAAATATGTCCAAAAAAAAAAGAGTATGTAACGTGTTAGGACTAAACAAAATCCCCCCATCCTTTTCCTTCCATCTCCAGCGTGAGGTAGACGTGACTGGCAGGCCCAGCTGATATCGTTGCTGCTTGTCTGGTCCCATCCAATGGTCCTGACAGATGTTTTAATCTACTGTTTGAAGAATGACTTCTGCACAGCTCTGCTGTTCAAACATCTGTTTCTGTTTAGATAGACAGAGGCATTTCAAACTGCACTGGCCATGCCACACACTGGGAATTGTTTAAACGGCAACCCAAGTTGCTTACATTACTCAGTTACAGCATGAGGAGGATTTACTGCAGCAAACCTTGACATATTTTTAAGCCCTGTAAAATAGATCATTCACGAAAAGGGAACAGTTTGCTTCTTAAATAAATCCTTTAAAAAAGAGGGTATTTACAATTATAAACCCATAAAGACATCTCTGAAAAGTAAGGGATTTTCTACTTCCATCCCTGTTCCAGTGTCAGGGCAAGAAATGCTTGCTTAATCATGATTTCACTATCCTTGACTTTCCTGGCTTTTGTAGTTGAGTGTGTGTGTGTTTTTGCTGTACCACCTCTAGCCCTGCTGTTGTCAACACCCTGTGATTACTGGTACTCCAAACAGCATATGTCACATTGCATGTCAGAAGATTTTTATGCTGATCTTCCTAGTTAGTTAGTTCCTAGAAGATTTTTATGCTGAGCTTCCTGTTTTCTCAGTGGAGAGAATCAAGAAGAATCTATATTTAAGATGACAAGTGTAACTGTTCAGTATCACTAAGCCAGCCCTGCAAAAATTAAAGGACCTTTTGTATTCTTATAGTTTGTGTACCTATCATCCTAACCCTGAAATTAAGGAGGATGCTCTCATTTCTTCTCTTTTCTCTAGCTTGCCTAGATGTTCAAGCCTCGGACTGCAAAGTACACCTCGAGATCGGATTTTCAGCTGGTCAGTAATTGCTGCATATCACATGTAAGGAATACCCTGATTGCTGGCCATCAAGCAGGAGCTGCTATGATCCAGCCCTTTGCTTGCATTCTTGTAACAGGTGGAGTGCTTCGTTAATGCATTTGGCTGATTTTCAATAGTGAAATATTCCCCCAGGGTTCTGGTTTTAAAAATAGCAGAAATCGGAGCTTTGTCTACAAAGTGATAGAAGGAGCACACTGTGAGCTTTTGGCTCTTTTGTCCTACTGGGAATTAGTGGGATAAAACCACATGCTGAAGTTTCATGCTGCTTGTTTTCTTTAGCATCCTTTCCCCTTCTCTGTGACTTTTCAGTTTTGTTAGCCTAGAAGTCAATGTAGAAGTCTCCCTGGTTAGCTTTTCTTTTCCAATTGCAGGCTTCCTTAACAAGCACCTTTCAAAATCAAACGTACAAAAATACTTTTGTCCTTCCACCATGTTTATATTCTCTAGGAACAAAAGAATAGGCTAAAAGGAAGCCCTTACATAAACATGAACATGGTGTTTCGAAGCTGGCTGTGTTCTGTGCACAAACTGTATTTCTATGCTGTACAGTACTCGGGGGACTCATGAGTTTGGTTATATGGCTCAGCTTCATCAAGTCTCTAAGTACATGTGTAAATCTAAGCATATAAATAATCCCACCGAAATCAGAAGAACAACTCACTGTCTTTAAATTGAACATGTTCAAATATGCTCTTCGTTTGGGTCTTGTAGTAATGAGCTTGGAAACAATGAATAGCCAGTCACTTAGAGATGAACTTTTCTTTCAAAGAAGTGCCAAAAACAATCAAAAGAGACTAACGATATTTCCTGAGATCCACCTGTTGCTCAGTTTCCCTTCAATTAAATGACAAAGGGGAGGTGCGGGAACCACTTCTTGTTATAAACATGAATTAGTATTCGGACAAATGTAGCTAGGAAAAGAAAGGAGAAAGCACCGTAAAACAATGAGAGAAAAGCAGTGCTTTGTTTTATCAAGGCCTCGCCATGCACGGCGGTGCTCAGGAAGAAACACATTCCGATGCTGCACAAAGGCTCGCAGAACAATGCAGTCCTTCCTTAATAAGGTATTTGAACAGGCTAAATGATCCCTCTGGAGATTATATGGAAGTGAAATAYATCAAAATAGGAAAGAAGGAAGAAACACATTTCTGCCTTGATGAGGCACAGCCCACGTTTTGCTGAGACATGACAATGGACTTCTAGTAAAAACACTGCGCAGTAGATGAAAGTTTTTCTGGGGATAATTGCCAGCATCGGTTCTGCTGTGGTGTGAATGTGCCTTGGGGGGCACCAAGCTTTTTGGCCAGTGTTTCTGCTTGGGCTGCACCCCTTCTGGGCTGCCCTCATACCTCCATCCTTCACCCTTCTTCGATCCTTTCTCCATGTCYTATGCTGGATGTCTTTGACATCTATAATCAAAATATTAGTTTAAACAGAGGAAGCTCTATTGCTATATTAGCATTTCAATGCCTGTAGGAACAAAGCAGAAAAAGAGATGACTTATTTACTAGTCTTCAGGAACTCTCCAGAACTCAGAAGTACCTGCCATGGCTGCACAGAGTCTTAGCCTCAAAATCACTCTTTTTTTTCTGAACAATTACTTCATTAAATGTGGCCAAGTCTCTTTCTAGCAAGCATTCACATTGGTGGCACAAATGTACCTGTCAGGCAACTATGCCCAGCTGCTAGGCTATGGAGGAAACAAGCATTTATTGCTAGTGGGGACTAAAGGCCCTGCTTTCAACTGTTCCCAGCAAATGTGTCCCCAGAGCTTCCCCACCAACTCCATCTATCCTTCCTGGTATAGAGGATGGAAGGTGATGGGGAATGCTCCTCAGTCATCCATCCAAGAGGCTTAGGGAGATCCTCTTCCAGTTCGGTGAACCTGCYGGCTTCATCATGTGGTGGCTTAGACACTGGTCCAGCAGTGGGCTTGCATGCTTTCTTTTCAAAGGAAGTGCTGGAGCCAGCAATGCTAGACATCTTAAGCTCTGTAGAGAAAGGAAGCTCTTTCTATCTTCCCTGTTGCCACAAGGTAGGATATGTCCCAAAGCCCTCCCTGGCCATTTACCAGAAATTAGGAGGAATGTCAGAGCTATTCATGTCCTTCCGCACCTTCTGCAGTGCTGAAAAGCACCTGGGTTTTCACAAGTTTGATGCTCTAATTTTGCCACACTGTTTACTAGTCTTAATCTTTCTGATAACTCTTTCACATATTGCTGTAAGTGGTGTCACTGAGGAACAATGAAACTACAGTCTGAACTGTAGACTTGACCTGTGTCTACTGAGCCACACAGCTGGGCTTGGCAGTTCTCACCTCAGGGTGCAGCATAGTCTGGTCCTTGCCCTATAAGTATCYTCATCTACTCCAGAGGTAAACCTGATGAACCAGTCCTATACTGKGCACCCAGAAGCACATTAGCCGTGCAGTGACTGCACAGTCTGGGTTAGCCACTCCAGCAYTTGACCAAAGGAGCATATTTCATGCCTCTGGGGCATACGGCTTCCAGATCCAGGTGACAGAATTTGTCACATTTGATGGATGTTCAACATGTCAAAATCTCACAGATGTATACACACTGTTATAGAAAAAACATCAGAAATGGATGGAAAGACTACTTATGACCTTCCTCCCCTTGCCTCATCACTGCTAGMCAAGTCCTTTGTGATGGATGCTGTCATTCAGGAACTACCTATAGCACCTGCCAGTCATGTCCTCAAGAAGCTCACCTATACCTGGATGTTTTGTAACATTAGCCTATCCATATGCTCTTCAAAGTATCCTTTCCTATGCTCCAGAGATCTCATTGTTCTGGATCAGGGAGGCACCACAGCCTGGTACTTTCCCAACAGACCAAGTAAGAGCAAGTAAATATCTCTGCAGGAAGAGGCTATTCTGCTTTCATCTAAGTTAATTTGTGATCAAATTACACTGGCGCTTATACTTGTGAAGCATTCAACATTATTTRGCAGATGCTTTTCCCAGTGATGTCCATCTCAGGCAACTTACCCCTGCTTTGACATGAAACAAGGTTGCTGCCTAGGTGAACATTCAACCAGAAGAGAAAAAAAAATCCTATCCATATGGGCAATTGGGATTTGTGTATGCTGAGTTGGGCTCTGCTGAGGATGCTGGGTGACTATGGAGGTGACAGGTGCCTGCTGGAGAGGGGTCACTGCGGTTGCTATGAGCTGGGGTAAGGTCGTGTGGAACACAATCTACTGAAGACCACAGTTCTGGCATGACACTGCTCAGGGAATGAGCTTTACTTATGCATAATGATTGTGTATTTATATCTATTTTCATCTTCAAATTGTACAAAAGCTTTGTAGCACTCTCACAYGATGCTGGCACCATGTTTTTACAAGTCTGCACCAATTTTTACTCTGATCTTGGGACAGTTCATGAAGATCTTTCTTCAGACRCAAATCTTCATTTAAAAACTGTAGTTTGCTGATGAAATGCTCTTTGAGATAATTCTCTATTTTACATGAAGGTGGAGGACAACAGAACTATTGTTACAGAAAAAAAAGATGGAGCTTCAGACTAGATCACATTCACAAGCATATAAAAATGCCTACATTTTTAGCGAATTTGAATATCTTTGTCAAATAGCATCATTTTAGCTTTCATATTTCTTTTTGTGTACACGTGGAATAGTACTGTTTTTGTTCAGGGAGAAGAAGCATCTGAAATAGTTAATTCTGTCAATCATCCCCAAATGATTTATACAATTTTAGCGTGTTATTAGTAATTAAGAAGTCACAGTATAATACTCGCATGATTTTCRTTAAGGTTGTACAATTGAATTTTGAGCATAGTGTTTGTCTGAGGCCCAGCATCAGTTGTCCAGGATGAAGATAYAATCTGTGCTTTCAGGAGGATATCCTAGTGAGCTTGGCTTGGGAAGCAACATGCATCTTTTTCCTAGACACAAACATACCTATTTATTAAGTGGCGCTGTGGAAGATGTTTATCCTTAGTGAYTGCTGAAGGCATAGGAAAGGAGGTATCTGCTAGGTGGGACCACGTTATGTCTGTCAGATGCAGAGACCTTGGTAGCCCCACTGATGCTGGAGCAAGAAGTATTGAGCTGTGCCTCACACAGTTTTAAATTCCATAGGGACTTACACAAGCAAAAAAGGTGTGTATGTTCGGGACTGGGGAAATGGGAMCCTTCTAGCCCTACAGTTCTACCTTAGCTCAGTTTGATATTATTTCTACYCAAGCAAAAGCAACAGCTGATTATATATAATAAAGATAAATGCTACATTGCAGCGCTGTGTTTATTAAATCACTGCATTTGTAGGGGAGTTCCTTGGCATTGTTTGTCTGTGATATAAATATTTTAAGTCTCTGTTGGTAAGTGGGGCTGGTGTGTGTATATTACATAGTGTACTCTCTTATCCGGCTAAGAAAAGCAACAGATGCAAATTGTCCAAACAAACATTTTGTTTCTCTCCACAGCTGGCCTGATTGTCCTTATTCCTTCCAACTCCAGTCCCTTTCTGTACTTGTGGTCAAATGCATTACTTTTACAGGTGTGGACTGCATTGGTGAGGGACAATTCGAAACATGGATTGGCCCCTTTCCGCACTACTTGGATTGTCTCCCGCAGATTTGGCCCACTGCTCTACCTAATCAGAAACCCAGGCAGCATCCATTTGGGGTTCTTCACTGCAGTCTATTATTCTTGTCTGGGCCATGGTTGATACAGAGAAGAGTTCATTTCCTTCCTCTTTGCAGCAACCACTTACATAGCTGAATTTATGTAACTGTGTCTCCTCTCAGTCCCATCTTTATTCTAAACACCCTAAGTTCTTTCAGTTTTCCTCCTCTAGGCTGTGTTTTTGAGCTCTCTCATCACTTCTCCCTGGACTGTTTCCAATTGTTCAGTATGCCTCTGAAGTGTGGTGCCCCAAGCTGGATGCAGCACTCCAGCTGAGACCTTCAAGTACAGGGGAATTATTTTGTTTGCCTTATGTTCAGCAATGTACTTCATATTTCACATCACAAGAACACAGCAAAATTACCCACTMTAATGGGAAAGCAGATTTTTCTGTATCAGAAATGCCCCTCTCCTTACAAAAAGCCACAAGATCATAATCTCAACTAAGCTGCTGGTCTCTACTACAGCTTACCTTGTGGTCCTGGGCTCTTCACAACTCTTAACAAGACCCTTTTTTGAAGAAATCCTTTCTGAGGAAACTGGTCCTTGGGTCTCATTCTGATCTAGAGTGACTTTGTAGCATTTATGAGTCCCTCCACAGTTTAGACAGAGGCACTGATGGYTTCATTGCAGAACTGAGAAGAAGAGTCAAGGCTGCCAAAATGACTGACAAATGAATGTTGATGTCAGAATAGTTACAGGCAAAAGCCATTCTACTCCTGAAATGGTCCAGAAAGAAATGGACTTAAGAAAGACAAATTTCGCTCAGCATCAAAACAAATACTTAATGGGTTGCTTTTGATCTTGACCACCTTTGCACAGAAACGATCAGAGGAAATAAACACTGTATAGTTGGAGAACCAGCCAACCAGAGGCTGTTCGGGAACCCAGCAGCTCTGACARCTTCTGCGCTTCCACCTCCAATTTCTGTCCAGTTCCACAAACTAGCTTTCAGATCATCAGCAGAGGAAAACACTGCTGGGTCTGGATGAATGCAAATGTCTGAATGAAGTACATGCAGGGACATCCAAGGAAAGTATGGCAGAACTACTTTTTATTGGATGAGTGAAAATAGATGACTGGCATGTGATAYTAAAAAAAAAAAATTGAAGCAGGTTCTTTGTGAAAGACAAGGCTAACAGTGTGGCTAGAAGACCAGGAATAGGCCCGGTGGGTTCCAGCTGGCAGCTCAAAGTCTAGGGTGTGCACTGAAGTACTTTGATGCAATGATGACCAAGTCAAYGTTATTTGAACTGCAAAAAGTAGCTGTTTCTCCAGGCACTGAAAGAGTATTTTCTCCTTTGCGATCCAGACAATTGAGAATGCCCTTCATCAGAGCTCAGAACTTAATTGAATCATTTTTTCATCAACTTATGTCGCTAGTAAGAAAATTATTTTGGTAAAAAGCCAGATGTCACGCTTACATGGCGATATATGGCAGAACCACTTTTTGTTGCGACCATGGTTAAGGATGTTCAGCAGTGGCCACTACAGTTAGAAGCCCAAATGGGTTYAAGAGTTATCAAGAAATGACCCAAGATCTCTTTGCATCATTAATGCCGATTTTTGTAAAACAAATCTTGATGTACAGGAGACACTAGATGATTGGGAAAATCTTCATATTTCACTAATTTAAAAAYCTAATCTGCATAGCCCAGTGCAAGATAGTAGACTGACACATGCAAGACACAATACAGAGCTGAAACTGCATTGCTGTATTTAATGCAGTCAAAATGGGCTGATAGGAAACAGCTTTTTCCTAGCTAGATAACTTTTCAATATTGAAGTTCAGATAACTGACTAAAAATCTTTTAGGCAATAGCATAGATTTAATCAACAATAGTGAAAGCATTGATGAAACTTGTAATTCATTTTCCCCATTTTATCATGGCACTTTGATTTAAGAAATATGGCACATCTTGAGGGGTTTAAGTATGTTTCTTTTTATATTTTACCCACTTATCACATTCTGAAGAGGAGATTTACAATCCCTGAAAGATCCTGTTCTATTTCTTTGGCTTGGATATARCTTTTATTAACCCACCTGGGGAGTAGATCCTAGAACTTTTCTTCCTACCTCATGAGGTCGTAAAAATATAGCTATATTTAGAACATGCCTCTCAAGTTTTCCAGCTAAYGGTCTTCAAAGTGCACAAACCTGTTGGTATCTCAAAATGTCCTCAATGCTTAAAGAAAGCTATGCAGGGAGATGGTGATAGGTACCTAGGGCATACAAGAGTGCCTGCTCTRTTCCTGCGGCCAGCACCCTAGGAGCAAAGAATTAAAGAACAAAACAAACCCTAAAACTAGTACAAGCAGGATGCTGCACTGCTCACTCATTCCTAGAGTATATTTTCCAGTAAATGCACAACTTAGTAGATTGAAAGAAAGTAAGGTTAACAAATCCCAAAAGTAGTACAAACAGGATGCTGCATTGCTCATTCATTCCTAGAGTATATTTTCCAGCAAATGCACAACTCATAGACTGAAAGAAAGAAAGGCTAAAAACCAACTTGAATAAAAATATTTTCTTGGAAGTGGTTTGTAAAGAAGCTAAACCACCATGTTAAGCTTCCTTTTGAGATTGACAAAACCACTAGTAATTAATATCCTAGCATAAGATCACATGACAATGTCTCTACAGTAGGATTCACCGTATGTATAATAACATGTTGTCATTTGTCAGCCCCTGAGGTAACCTRATGGCTTTTTGTTACTCATGCTTTTGGCAGTGAATATGCTTCCTCTGAATTTTTGCCATTAATAAAGAGAGAAAGAAATCAAAATGGGAAATTAAAATTATAGAAGCATGTTAGAATTGATACCTTTCAGTTTTAATCCTGCTCATCATCCTAAATATTAAGACCACTTTGTTAAGCATTTGCTCAAGAGTGGCTTGCTGTTGCAAAGCTCTTTAAAACCTTCTTGCAGAAGGCAACATGACTGCGCTGGTGAGAACTCAGTGACTGTGCTTTGGAGAAAAACCTCTATGAAATATGTACCAGTGTGTTACTATTTTTTTTTTCAAACTATGCCAAGCCTGAAAAATGCACATTGTTAATGCACAAGCTTCACAGCTCCAAAAGCCACGATGCACAATGAACCATGATAGCTGTACTGTATTATATATCTAAAAAGTGCTAAGGCCTATCATCTGGCTCAGAGGCCAGCTAGAATGGTATAGCAAAATCCATGTAGTTAAACTTTCTAGTTGCCAAAAGCTGTTGGTTGTGTCTGAGCTGCCTGTTGGGAATGATTTCTGGTTAAGTCCTGAGCTGTGCCTGGGAGCTGTCTGTCACTATTAGCTGCTCTGCGCCAAAATCTTGTCAATATTTAACAATATGTATGGCTGTGCTCCAGTGGACCCGTACTCTGAGCTGTTTATTTTTGCTTGTACAGACACAGCCAACAAATCCCAAATCCTAATTTACTTACTATTGTTCGTTCCGTAGCATTCATCATGCGCAGTAGTGCACAGCTTGCAAGGAAACACTGCATTAGCCTTGAAACGTGTTAATTCTAGACATAGTCCTGTCAGCCTTTCCCATAAGGGCTGTGGGAGCAGACATTAAGTTAGATAAAATGCTAGCAAGAGAGAAAGAAAGACGGGTGAGACAAGAAAGAGAATGGAGAGTGGGTGTATGTTGAGGGTAGTCTGGAGAAATGAGGATGAGCGGAAAGAGCACAGCAGACTCCATGACAAATCATATCATGTTGCTGGATAGCTTTATAAAGCTAGAACAGCAAAGCCAAAGAAGACAAGTAACAAATACATAGTAAAAAGCCAAGAGACTTCAAGGTGTTAGTACCTGCTTCAGTGAGCAACTTCCACTAATTTCAATGACYTTCTGACAAAGGTCCTACTCACATTGATTTTTAGCATAATGCAGCATGAAGAATGTTACTAGATCCATTTTCACAGGCTGTGGCTATGATTTCATACAATTTTTAAGTCAGACTGTCATTGTATGAAGTTGCATGGAGAGATAAGAGAGGAGGTTGAAGAAGGGAAAAGCCATAAGGCAGCATTGAGAAAGCAGTACAATGTGTGGGAATATGAGCTGCAATCTTACTGTTTAGTAAATAATTCTCTCAAAAAAAAAAATCAGTTTAGTCTTAGGATAACTGAGTCCTTTTGTGTTTGCAGTCCATGACACACATCCTATTGATATTGCTAGCAGAGCTCTTCTTTACTCAATAGAAAAATATAAAGTTTAACAAACACTCCATATTTTGTATATTCATTCTGTTATTCAGCTGATTTTATCACAAGCCTATGTCAAGTTAAAATAGATAGCTGAAGCCTAGATCCACAGCTGATATTCAGATTTCCAGAGTGAATTCCCATATGTTGTTCTTGGCTGCTAGCATGACCCATGTGGAGAGTGTTTGAAGATCAAATCCAACTCTTTACCCATGATACAAAGTGTAAGGTTTGCCATTAACCTTACGATGAGCAGGGTTTGGCATGGTGTAAAGTTAGGGGGAGATGATGTGGTATGACACTGCAGGCATTTGCCAGAAGAGCAGAGGAGAGGTGTTGTGTGCAGCTGGATGGGTCATCTGTGGGCAGTCTGGTCTCTTTTCCCCTCTGTCCCTTCCCTGTTTCACTTAAGCTCTTCAGGGTAGGGACCATCTCACTGTGTCAGTGCAGCGCAAGGGATCTCCACTCTTGGACAAGAACTCTAGGAGACAATGAACCTCTTTTATTTATTTTTTTAAATTTAYAGTAGATACACATTTTCTATAAATTCTAGTATTTCCTGTCACAGCCTTAAGCGTGTGCAAATACTGATGGTAAAAGATTTATATAGTTTTGACATGGTCAGCTCTATCAACCAGTCACAGTTTCCACACCTGTTTGAGCTCCTCCACGTGGGATTATTCAAGCTATTAGCTGGAGAAGAAAGACAGAACAAAGGTAAGGTGCAAACAGGCCCCTATATGAAGCTGCAATAGTGGAAAATATAAATAATCTGCTTCAAATWTCACTCTCTGAGCAGTAGTAGTATTATTTAAGCAGATCATGCTTGAAATATGTCTTTACAGACAGTTTGATTCTGGTTCTGGTCTCACTGAGCTGCCTGCCTTGGGAAAGCTAACTACAGTGCATGATCTCACAGTGCCCCCTTGAACAGAAGTTAGTGTTAYGTGCATCCACTGCTTTTCCTCTTCYCAGAARAGTTTAGCATTAGAGCTATCCTATGTAGCAACCAATGTGCATCTTACTGGGCATTTTAGAGGCAGGAAAGCTGTTCTCAGAGGATGGTTTATTAACAAGTGGAGAGCAGCCCTACAAACTTTGCATTCACATAAATCGACATAGGATTGTAACAGATGGAGTCTGTTTAGGTTTGGCTTTTTTTAACAGCAGTGAGGAATGGTTCTCAGCTAAACTGTATTAGATGATCCATCAGCAAGAGGTTTCAGTCGAAAGGACTGAAAGAGAAAAAAATCCCATTCATTTACAGATACAGTCATCTAAGTTAAAGCCTCTCTCGCCTGACAGCAGCAAGTGGCAAACTTAGGGAAGCAATGGGTCATGGGAAAGGTCCCATTAGATCAGTGGGAGCACACACTAAACAAATACAGCCACATGGATGCACACATTTAAATACTGCCCAAGGGAATATGTGGACATATGTTCAGTGTGGCTGAGAGAGGCAGGCTTTAGGCCTTGAGAAAGCTATGCTAAAAAAAAAAAAAAAAAAAAAAAAGAATTCCATCAATCAGTCTCTGGGCCCTGTGAAGTATGAAGATGAAAACTGCAAAGGAAACATGTGCTCGGCTTTCTCCACCAGCTGCCCCATTAAGTAGCACTGCTCCACAGTACTGCCCTGGAGACCCTGGGACTTCAATTCTAGGCTGTCTTTAAGATGGAAGAGACAGAGGGACGAAAAAGAAAATAAAAAGAAATAAGCTAGCATCATTTGGCTGTCTCGGTGACCCATTCTTTGCCAGGGATAAGGAAATTTACTTTTTATGTTCACCTTTGAGAGAGCTGACTGAGGCTTATATGGTAACAGAAATGCTATTAGTGCAGCAAAGCAGGGCAAAAAGAAAAGACAGACACAACTCGAACATGATAATCTTACTGTGCCAACTCAGCTGGTGCCAGCCGGGGCTTTGTGATGCCATCTGCAGCGATTCTGTCGCTGGGGCATTTCCCTGCTTAGAAAAATAAGATCAAATCAAAGTAGAAGAAATGAGTCTTCATCCCATAGTGCTGTGCCACTTGCAGATGTTAATTTAACAGTTGAGTGTGTTCTCTTGCTTCACATCACTCAGACACTCCGCCCCAGTGCGCTTCCTCCGCAGCCTGTGCCGCGCCAGAGCTGGAGGCACAGGGCGGCCGTGCTCCCGAAGGCAGGAGGCACAGGCGGCTGTGCACTGGAGGGCAGGAGGGGTGGGGTGGCCAGGCTCACTGGGGCAGGAGGAGTGGGGTAGCTGTGCTCCTGGGGATGCTCCAGCCTCTGCTGCAGGGTGCAGACCTTGCTCAGTCCCGTGAAGAGGTGTCAGAGGTGGCTTGACTGGGAGGAGCCCCAGGGGGCTCTGAGTCCCCTGCACCCTCCAGTTCTACATCTTCCCTGGTCCCTTTAGAAAAGCAGTAGAAAGGACCTAGGAGGTACAGGCTCAGCTTTTAGCAATAGTTTCTATGCAGCTGCCTTGCAGCTCATGGCAGCATTGCTTGCAGTGGACTGAGTCTCTTKGAAAATTGCTAGAACATAGCTCCCCATGGCTTCTGTGGAGCGATCTGAGGGGGTTGAAGGATMCTAGCATCAGATCAGGTTTCTTCACTTCTTTCGTGTGGCAAATAGGAAGATTTTCTCTCACATAAGTATGTTACAGAAAGGGCAGCACTGAGGCAAAAAAAACGGTAAGATGATCAGGCTAATAATTACTGCCTGGGATTCTGCTTTCTTTCTCAAGTTCTAGGGTCTGGAAGGTCTAGAAAGGCAACATAGGAAAGCAAATAGTCTTCAGTAGGTAAGAAGCTAGATTTTKGGAAAGGATAAGGTGAAGTCATCTCAGACAGACTCCTGTAACCTCTTTGCACAGTATCTGTGAATTGTGGCTGTCTAAGGGAAAACCCAGGTTACTAGATAGTRGATATCTCATTCTCCTAGCTCACAGCTTTTGGAGAGTAGGCAGGCACCACCAAGGTCCCCATAACTAACCAGGCATCTTCTCTACCCCAAGCTTCTTCAGAAGGTGACTTGCTTCATGCAACYCAAAGTCTAGGGTGAAGCATCTTCCACAGGTAGATAGACAAGAGTCAAAGTTGGGCCAGGTTCCCCTCTACTCCCCTTCACAAGTTCAGACACAAGTGCTATACCATAACCCTGCCCTGATGTGGAAAATAATTCCCAAAGGAAATACGGAACAGCCACCTGGAAGGCTGGGCTGGAAAGGGATGGCAAAATGCTCAGCTAGGGAAAATGCGCCCAGGTATATTGGAGTGGGTGTTGCCCTGAGCAAGAGGACTGTCACTTTGCTCTCTGGAGGCTGCCTGGTGGTTTGTGCATCCTGCATCCTCAGACATCATCCTGTATATCCACTTCCATGTGTTCAGTGATCTCTGCCAAACAAAGTTTCATGAGCTCCCTCCTGGGAACAGAAGCTTAGAGCTGGTCATAGGGTGAGAAACAGAAACATGTATTAAGCAGGGATCTGAGCAGACTAAAATTTGCGTTACAGTGATGTCACACAACCCAAAATATTTAGAGGCARGGAAACTCCAGAAATGTTGCTACCCCTGAGCTTTGTGCCAAAGGGACACAGAGCGAGACAGTTCCAGTTCCTGCCACACATGGCAACGCTGGATTCCCATCTGCTCACATCAGGGGAAACTAAGGGGTAGCCAGACACAGCCTAAGTTTTCCTGCTGCTTGATGTTTTTCCTTGGAAAGACACAAGTTTGCATATTGGGATCAAGAAATATGCAGGCATTTATTAGACTGCAGGTTGGAAAGTGCAGCTCAACTCCACCTCAGACTTTGCAAAATTTCAAATAAAGAATCAATATATACTTAAAAAACTGCTCACAGGTAATTAGCACTCCCATTGCAGACACAAGAGCACTTCCCCCCTTCCTCTCCCCATGCACAGAGCCCTTTGCACACAACAAAAAAGGACGCAGAAGCCTTCATTTCATGTCCCTTTTGACCTACAACATGGATCTGTTCCAATCTAGCAGGTAATTAAGTGATGAGGCATCTTTTTAATCCTCACTTTATGTTCACAATCAGGTCTTTGGGGTATTGATATAATTAAATCATGTGATCCTCTATAATGAAATCCTTAATTAGGGAAAATATAATTAAACTAGATTTCTTAAAAACTGAATGTCACAGCACTTTTTTTTTTAAATATGCATAGCAATGAGGCTAAAGCTTACTGATGCTTTCCTCAATTTTTTGTTTAAAATAAAACTATATATATATCTTTGTGTGTTTAAATGGAATAAAATTAGTTTTAAATAATCCTTTAAAATTAACTCTTAATGCAATATTTCCAGATATTTCACTTTGCAGGTCAGGAAAAACACTACCCAAGCTCAGAGCTGTGTTTGGCAAATCCCATGCACACAACATTTAAGCTTACAAAATACTGGAAATTGGATGTATTTTTGATCTGTTTGTTTACTTATTAGCATTAAAACATTTCTTCATAAAAATTGCCATGTAGAGACCTGCTGAAGACCCTGAGGAGCTGTTCCTTCTCTCATTCCTAACCTCTTGCTATAATACTATTCAGCAAGCTTTTTAGGCAGAGGTAGAGAGGAACAGAGAGGAACCTGACCAACCTTTGAGTCTTGTCTGTCTACCTCTGGAAGCCGTTACATCCTAGACTTTGAGTTTTGGGCGCAGCAATGGCCTTTTTGTCATGTGTTGGTGCAGTCCAGGACACAGCAGTGCCCAGCCTTGTACTCAGGTGTTGTAGCTGCTATGGTTGTGCGACCAGCTACATCCAGATGCTGTCCAAGGCCATTGGCCTGTGCTGAAGCCTGGATTTTCTCCATGTGTGTCCAACAGATATGTATCAGCATGGGGGTAATGTGGAGACCTGCAGATTGGGTTTCAAGAGGAAAACTGGGAGCAGTTAAATATGACAGTATAGAGATGTCCCTACCTGCCCCCTTGGCACATTCAGCTCCCAGTCTTTCCTGATAGGATAAGGGGAAAAGATTTAATTTCTCCTTTCATGCTAATACCTGACAGACCTGTGATAACAAAGCTGTGACTGTGCAAAGGATGTGAAAAAGGATAAGGTCCCTAATTTGACAAATGCTACTATTTTCTAGCTGCCCAAGGCTACAGAACTTGTTCTGGGGCAGCTGGTCCGGATGAGGGGCTTGGCAGCACGTAAGTCAAAAAGCAACAGGCAGACAGAAAGGCTGGCTCTGCTCTTAGTGTCCCACCACAGACGCCATCAGGCCTTTGCTGCCAAAGTCTCCCATGGGTGCTCTGGTCTGGTGACTGGTGGTCATAGCATGGTTTGCATTGAGCTGGACAAGATGCCTGATGCTGGTTTAGGCAGGAATGAAGAAGGAATGAAGAAGCAAGAATCCTCATGCCTTAGCCTGTGTCTGAAATTGGTAGGATACAAATGTTTAAAATTAGAAATAGAGTATTATACTATCGCACTGAAAGCCAAAAAAGATTTCTCTGTTTCTGTTGCAGCATCTGCAAAGTCTACTGTAGCACATTTGTGTCAAGTAATTAGAGGTATGAAAAATCTAAATTCCTTTAATTTGATAGTCAATTTATAACTTCACATGTAAAAAATTTTACCACTTTTAGGCAATGTTTGCCTAAATATTGGTTTGACTTGGGAGCAAGTTGATCTCTTGAGAGGATAAACACCATGTTGTCATTCCACAAGTAACTGAGTTTGTCAGAAGTTCTTCGTAAGCTGACATGTATTCAGGACCTATATTCTTCTTTACTCTTGAATACAAACATAGGAAATACTTGCATTATTTCTGGAAATAAGTAATAATTGCTTGAGAGAGAACAGGCTCCCAACCCCTCTTCTGAAGGAAGCAGGTGAATTACTGTTCCCCAAGCTGATGGTTGATGCTGATACTACAAGCCACGTTTGTATATTATGATTCATTTTGCAAGAAGATGCTGGCAGTGCTGAAAAACAAGAACCTTGACAAGACATATGATTTTATCTTTTTCTTTTTTGAGTTCTATGATGAACACTCTTCAACCACTTTCTGACTGAAACTGCTGGTGAGATTAGCATTTCATTTATGGCTCACCCATGTCCACCTCTCCACAAGGTGTGAAACCTGGTTTTCCACTGACCTAGTCCAAAATTCCTATACTCACCGCTGTGTGTTGTATAGCTGATCACTCTTAGCATTTCTTAAAGGGTGTTTGCTAATGAATGAGTGTTGAAGACCTAGTGAAAAAGCCACTCCATCCTTTAGGTAATATGAAAAATATGCATTGGCCTGAGCCTTTGCATTCTTCCTCTCCCCCATTAATTTTTCATTTTCTGCCCTGAGTGTCTGAAGTACCTGTGAAATTAATGGTTATCACTTTGAATATTCATACTTCCTTTTCCTCAAATGGGGAAGGCCTGAGCCTGAGCAGAGCCTCGTTTACGCATAGCCCCCCATCCCTGATGGTGCAGATAGTGTTACCCCGAATATCTGAAGCTCAAAGTCCTGGAGGAAGCCGTTGAGCTGATGGGCTGCTCAGTCCTCACGGAGAGTTTCCCAATGGTGGCAAATGCTGCCTGGCTCTGAAAGGTCTCTGAGTCCCTACCAAGAGCTGAAAGGGGGAACAGCAGAACGGGGAAATTTGAAAGATGTCTGATGGGTAATCGATGTCATTTAGCCTTTGGCCTGACTGCTTGTCAATTTATCCATTGCTATCTACATGTCCTTGCTGCTGGAAACGACTTTAGAGTCTTTGATTCTTGCTTATGTCGTTCCCTTGCAGTTCAGGTCTCCTTTGGTGGGCAGGCACTGTTGTGACAGCACACGGCTAACAAGATGATCACMTATGAGGCACTAACTGTTTCACAGACAGGAAAAATAGGGACTCCAGTTTGGATTAACAGAGTAGTCAAGCTCTTCTGAGGCTGGTATGTAGAAAGAAAAACTGGAATCCATTTCTAAGTTTTGGGTTGTGCAGCTCACTGCGGCTGAGATGCAAAAGTTACATTGCAAAAAGAAAACTGCCGCTTTTCACTAGTCTGTAGCAGGACAGCTTTCAAAATCTTCCTTCAAAATTAGATTCCTGCTTTGGCTGCACAATTGGCTATAGGGGAAAAACTGAGTAAGAAATGAAACATGGCAGAACTGTATTATTTTTACTAGTTTCATATCTTAAGAAGATGTTAATGCTCTTTACCAGTTTCCGAAAGTGATCTTTACATAAAACCTAACTCTCAGAGACTGTCTTAGGGCTTCCTAAATGTTAAGAACATAAAATCACAGGTGTTTTTAAGCTAATGTGTATCAATAGCTCCACTAGTTCAATGTGCTCTATCCATAGCAATTAAAAGCTATATCATAATGTGGCTTAAATGAACTTTCTTTCACAGTCTCTGATCTGTGGCTGATTTATGCTCAAATTTTTTGCCTTGCCTTCTAATAATCTGAATTAATGCTGGATGTTCTGATAGTTCATAAAACAAAGCATTCCAAAATGTCCTGCAACCTTACTGTGCTTTTGACCTCACTGGTCATGTCCATAAGCTATTTTGGTGCTGCATAAAATTATACCTGCTTTAAAAACAAAGCCATTCAATTTCACTGAATGGCTCAGTTTTCTCTTCCTTTGCAAGCGATTGGTTGTGTACAACTTATCTTTCTGTACCACTGATCTCTCTCATCTACTTCTAATCTGTCTTTGTTAAATTTACTCTTCCAAGTCCTTCATTCTCTCTTTTTCACACGCTTAATGAACAGGATACATTCATTCGYGCAGCAGTCTGTGGCTGGACAACCAGTGATGCTCATTTAAAGATAGTTTGGGTATCTCTGCACATTGCTCTGGTTTGCATATAAATCTAGTATGTTTATAACTTCTGCTCATAACCACCCTCCAAAGACTAATGCGTTTAGCCCAGCCCATTTTATTTTTTCACTCCAATATCTTGCCTGTCTTGAGAAGCCCTTGGTGTTTTACTCCAGCAGAGCAGTACACTCAGGCATTTCTCCTACCTGCTGCTTTTAATGTGGAATTAAAATATTAGAGTTTTCTGCTGTGGTTTGACAGTGAACACCAAGTACCTATGTGCAAAATTAATTTACTAAGGAAGCAAAGATACGTCCACTTCTGAGATATGCTTGAATTCATTCTTGAAGTAGTATCAGTTGCTAAGAGAAGCTGGACAGCAAGAGCTGAGCTCTGTAAACAAGCAGGGAGCTACATGGTAGCACAGAAGACACATCAAGTAACTCTGGTTCCTTCTGAGCAGTGCATTATCAAGTGAGTTGCTGACATTAACATAAAAGGGAAGAAATCTGAAAAGCAAACACTGGAATTGATTATTGATTGTAAAACTTTTTATGGTAATTCTAGCAACTCATAATATGCCTTCAAATAGTGGGTGCTGAAGCACAGTGCTAATACCTAATGACTGTCACAAAGCAAATGCAGTGAGCCAGGTTTCCCAGCCATGTCTCTGAGCTTCAGCTTCTCTTTGACAAAGCAAATATAAACTTATCTAAAGTGCTTCAGCATCTGTGTTTCTGTTCAGACCTGTAATACAATTCTGAAGCAAATTTCATGGTAGTCCCTATTTACCATGCTTCGGTATGTGTCACAGAGTGGTCTCAGAGACCACAAACTGGRTTCCATTTGTACAAAGATAAGCCAGAAGACAGGTTGCAGAAGCACAACCTAATTTGCTCTGACAATTAGTGGACATTCAGTCCATGGGGTTGGACTAGGGCTAGAGTGAAGTGGTACCCCAAAATACATGTACTGTAGAGGTCAGGTCCTCAGCTGCAGCTACTTCACCCTACAGATTTGTGCTGGTTTTTCCACACTATGTGCCATTGCAGACATGGAATCCACATCAAAGTCCAGGAGAAAACCCCATTTCTCCTAGTTTCCAGGCTTGCCCTTTACCAATGGAATTATTCTCCTCCTCTCTCTTGTCTTTCTATTAGCAAGGACAGCTCTCCCTTCCCAACAGGCTCAAGTATTCATTGGTTTCATGTAGACCAGCACTGCTATAAAATCAGGCTTGCGGGTTCCAGGGAGATCTGGTTATCCAACTAGAGGAAGTCTTCTAGCTCATACCTGTGCACAAAAATCTGTCCCCTACTCTTCCTTATTGGAGCACTGGTGGCCCTAATGCGGTGCCTGCAGGATTCACAGACAGGCTTCCCTGGCCCAGACATACTGTGCCTTCAGTGCGATAAGAATGCCTGGGCTCGACCAGGCAGCCATAGAAACTCCCGCAGGAATTACAGAGGTGGCACAAGGATGCATGGGACTAGCAAGCCAGCCACACTTATGGGATCCTAATTACAGATATCCAGGAAGCTTGAGAAGAGGAGAGAGGAGCACAGGCCCAGCCTCACAGCATAATCTCCTGCCTGGCAAATGCACTACTTGCAGCTAAACTGCTAGCAGCTGTGGTTTAGTCTCTGGACCACAGGAAAAAAAAAGCTGTTATAGTTAAATCTGCCTTTTACAACATCACATCATGTCTGTGGTGCAGTAGGAGAGAGAAAAGTGGCTTCTTGGCATTAGGAGCTACTGTTAGCAACACGAAAATAGGCAGATTGTACTAACCTTGGTGCAGGACTTGCTTTGAAAGGGGGGAAGCAGCTTGTAGCAATGTGGCGAGGGCGGGTGAGAAGGCTGTGAGTTACAGGGAAAGCAGCATGTGGTGCCTCCCAGGCAGACAGCTCTCACTCCAGGACATCAGCAAGAGTCCAGGAGGAGCAGATGGGCTTGCACCCCACTCTGATACTATGGGGCAACTGAGGCTTTCCTCAACTCATGACCTCTGCAGGTCTGAATGGTGACAAGCACTGTGAGCCACTGCCAAAAGCCAAGGACTCAACACACGTGTCTCTTCGCACACAGCAGCCCTTATTTCTTGGTAATGCCATCATCGCGATGCATCATTGCTACTGATGGCAACACAAAGCAGGGTGAAAAATGCCTGATTGCAAAGAGCAAGARGAGGCGAGAGTCGTTCTTGTTTGGACACAGACAATCAAAAAGTGGATGCCCCCATGATAGTCTTCCCTGTCATTTTTGCTGATAGTCATCTTTCCTTCTAATGCTGAGGGAAGATTCTTATAAAAGAGAAAAATTGTTCTTATGAAGGACAGAGAGAAGGACATCCTGTGTAAGCCTGAATGCAATTATACAATCTTTTTTCTTGAACTCATAATAAATCCTTTGACTCTTAAAAACCTGCTTCAAATGATCCTCTCTCTCCTTTTCTAGAAAAAGAGAACTTACATCTATCCAAATGGTCAGAGTTTATCCAGGAACCTATTTTTTCCGTGCTACCACTACTAATTGAGACAGACTTTAATATGCATATACCTTCAGCACTCATCCAATATTAATCCCCTGTTTAAAAACTCAATTCTGTCTATCAAATGTTGGTGTTGTAACTGGTAAAAAATTACCTAAAACTGATGCCAAAATTGCTACACATCTTTAGAAAGCTGTGATTCTCAAAAAGCTACCTCATGCTAATCCCAGAAATCTCCTGTCTACCCTAGTCCAGATGGATCAGTCATTATAATATGCAGGTTATTCCTGTTGGTAAGCTGTCTAACTGCCTTTAAGGGAAATTTTGCATGGAAATAAGGATGGTAGGTATCAGTGAGGACTGCCAAAAGCTAAATGTCCAGCAGAAAAGAAAAGAATTTCAGTGCACAGCCTAGGTAAGCAGTAGCATTGCCAAAAATATTTGGTGCTTATAGCACATCTCAAACTGAGTAAGCAGTGCAGTATTACTTGTCTTCTTTTTTTTTCTCAGAAAATGCAAAAACACATCCTAGACTGGCCAACTGACTTCTGCTGCATTAAAAGCATTTATTTCAAGCTTCTATGCCTCTGAGGTCTTAGCTGCTATACTGAGCTTGGCTTTGATCTCTAAAGACAAAAACTAGGAAACAGCCCAAAAATTCAAAGTTCAGAAGCCAYGAAAGTTTACAAGAAGGGGCTGGTGGAACTGGGTTCACCATGGGGAAGGAAGACTGGAAGGAGAAGGAAGGCTACAAGCAGAATCTTCCAACATAGAAGAGGAGGTTTTAATGAGGAATGTGATCAGCTATTACTCACTTCCACTGAGGCTATGACACGATTACCAGCTGTATGTCTTAACAAAAGAGATATTAGTAATACRTGGGAAAAACTTAATACTTAGAAAGGTATAACAGACTATTTACCTTAGTTACAATCACTAGTCACCAGAGCCAGTTTGCTCATGAGACTGAAATCCTCCTTGCTGGYGTTCAAGTACAGGGTCGAGCAAAAACACGATGTCAGTGTAGCTTGTCTCTTATCAGGAGCTGGACTATGGGACCTTTGGGGAGTCCTTCCAGACACCCATTCCTGTGATGTTGTGCATAGTAGACCAAGAAAGAAATAGGAAGTTTGATGGTTTGTTTTTTTTTTAACAAGCACCAGTTTGGATGGTGGCAGTTCTTAATGAAGTTCTAGTGAAAACTGACAGTTAAAATTGAGATATTTTGATTATAGTTATTTTTCATCAATATTGTATTTTAGAAAAGAAAAAAAATTATAAATTTTTGTTGTGATGGAAAATGATGTTGAGACAGCGATCTCTGATATACTATACATATCATTTATTTCATAAAACTGCATTCATGCATATTTTGTGTATATTCCTGTAATTGTTTGTGTTTAGCAGAGGCATTTTGAAGGCAGCTAATCCTTGGCTCTGATTTTCAGCTTGAAAATAAATGAAAAGAAAATCTTCCCATATCTTTATATCAGCTTAGATGATTGAATTTTAAAAAATAGTAAGTTAACCAAGTATTTTCAGAACAAAAATGCTGTGCAACTCATATAATCTTTGAAAATATGAATGATTAAATGCAACTGCACCTCTGTGACTGCTGAAATATCAGTTTTGGGCTGTTTTTCCAGATGCTGGTAATGCCTTTGCTGAAGAGAAACACCCTCGACTGTCCAAAGCATTTTTGGGAGGTCTGACTCCTTCTACTGTGCCTGAAATGTGCTCAGTAGTCAGAGACCCATCACAGGCACAGTAAGTACGGGATTACCATGTTCTGGAAAAGATTGTTCCTCTCTTTCTCATTTATTTAATGCCTTTTTCTTTGCCCCATATGCTTTTGCCAGGAAGAGCTTAAATCCTACTTTTCCTATTCAAATACTTGCATCATTTTGTTGGATTTAGAATTTTTCAATTTCCAGTTTTTTTAGAAGGGATTCAGTATGCTTATCTGCTGAAGTAGAGGCTCATTTCCAAATAAATTGTTTTGTGCATTTTTAGCCAATGTGACCAAAAGAAATCATCTCAATATTTCCACTTGCATTCTACATTCCTAAGGAAACAAGTTTGCCTAGCATTTTTTTTTTTTGAAATAACATATCTCTTTACAAGCATAAAGTATCAAATTAAATTTTTACTGTTGACTACTTTTGACTTTTGTGACTAATTTTTGAGCAGGATTTTAAGCTTTATCACTTTTCAAAATATTTTATACGATTCTTCTGAACTAAGAAAATCAACTTTATAATTCTCCGTGTTGTTTACATATTGTGCTGATTTCAGCTTCATAAAACACCATGTCGAGCAACTCTTGAACAGCGTGCAAGTCTTTCACAGCAACTGCATCCTCCACACAAAGATCAAAACACAGCCTCTTGTTGTTCGCACATTTGAAGATCGTAGGGAAACRAGCAATCTTTTTTTCCCAGTCATCATCATCTGTCTTTAGTACATGAGATGAAAAGTACACGAAACATCCAATAGGCTCAAATGAACATGACTCAGAACCCCCGCTTTTATGACACTGAATCACTGCTGATGCACATGTTTTTCCCAGAGAACGTATATTCTTCTGGATTGCTGTTTAACAGAAGGCCCCAAACTGAAGCTTCTATTGTATCAACACTTCTGATGTTAGCATGCAGCTTCTATACTTACAAATTTAATGCAAAAACATGGTGCAAAAACATTAACTGCTAAAGCACTCCCAATGCCAGGCTTCCACTTGCATCCTAGAGATTCTTCAGCAATTAGAGGATAATGGAAACTGCGTAAGCTGCCAGCTATTTCCATCTGATAACTGTCATATGCTTCAGGAAGATGTATTGTCAATAACTGCCATCTCCTGAGAAATATCTGACAAGAATGCATGTTTATATACTAAAACTAATAAAGACTTGAAAATGGAATCCCTCACAACGCACATACATGCACCAAGTCACGCGAGAATGCAGGCACAGGCTTTATGTCTCTGTGCATATGCCCCAAGCACACTTCTCCCAAGTTTTATGAAGTTTTTTCTCAGGCATGAGTTTGATGTGACTAGCAGACTATTTTTAAGTATCCAGAAATTGTTTGCTTTATCATTTGCTTCACTGCTACAATGTTTGTGGCTTGAAAGTATGATCTCTTCACTGTTCCTTTTCTTCCAACATTTACTTACAGTTCTTTACACTCTGTATGACACWCTTTAGCGGCTTCTCTGCACACTCTGTTCTCACAAACCAGCTTCACATTTAATTAAGCATACATATTTTTTGCATTTAAACCTCAGACTTCTATTGACGAGTTTATTTTGGCARGGAGGGTGCATGGTGGAGGAAAGCTAATTACAAATCATTTCTTTATGCTTAAAGAAACCTCCACAAAACAAAAACAAAAAACAACCCCAAAGCCCATAGTCTACTAGCAAGCTTCTAATGTGAAAGAATGGATGGGAGAAGGATTGTTTCAATGCATAAGAACTAAAAAGCTTTGTACTGTACGCTATTTATAGCTGTTGTTATACACAGTCCATTACTGCGAGTGCTGTTACAGTATATTCACTTATCTTTTTTGCCCTTAATCATCTACGTGATGTTGGGAAGTAAAAGCTTTACTAGTAGTTGAGGAAACTTCTTAAGGAGTAACGTAACTGAAAAGGGACACTACAGGGGATCATCTTTTCTAGGTATGGAGAAGAGAAGACATCAGCTACCTAAAAGCCTCAAAGAGCTGTCCCTTTCCATTCTTTCTTCTTCCATTTCCTAAGCATGCCCTCTTTTCCTCTGTTTTTCTTTTATCAGCTGCACTTTTTCATTCCAAGTAAGAAAAAACCCAGTGATTTTAATGTGTTCAGAGCTATCCTTCCAACAAAGCTGTCACTGCACATCCTCACAGCACCTTCTAAYATCCAAACAGCTCCATCTCTAAGCCTCGCATTTTTTCAGGCTCCTGCAAATAACTCATTCAATTCAACTTCTTCACAGGCTTCTAAGCCCTGGTCCCATCTCCCACCCCTCCAAGGTGACCTCTCAAAGACTTCCTCACCCAGTACGCTCCTCCAGGACACAGACCTCTCTCTGCCTGTTACTAGAGCCAGCAACCTTGTGTTTTGCTGATTACACAAAGATAATATCATAGATTAAAACAAATAAATCTTCCTTTCAGCTGCAGCACTGCACTCCACAACACAAAATCCTCTTTACTCCCAAGGACAGGGAGCCCTCCGTGTCCCTATTTATGTGCACCTGTCCAATTAGCAGCTCATTAAGAAGCACACCTGCAGTGGCTTTACTTCCACCCGCTGCACTGTAACCATTAACCCTCTCTGGTATATTATATGAATAGCATCCTCCGCTTCAAAGCTTCTGCTGAGGCTTTCTTTTTTTTTTTTTTTAATTATTAATTGAGAATCAGCCTAGTCTGAGACTCTCGCTGTAATAATTACATTGCAACTCACACCTGAGTAACTCAGGAAATTTATGTTGGTGTCAGTGAGGTGTGAATCTAGCACTGTGGGATATTCTGTGAGTTTGTGAATATCCCCACAACCACACTCACGTCATATTGCTACAGTGGAATGAGTCACACACGTGGAGGACAAAGAGATAAGCACCTTTAGGTAGAGCAACACATCCTTTATGTGAAATTTCTTTTCCTTTGAAACAGGACTGTTTTAAATTCACAGGCAATTGGAAAGGACAGTGGTTCCATCTGATTAACCTCACAGGCAAAAACTAATTAAGATATTCTCTCTTTACTGTTAAGGACATGTAAGAAGAGTTGTCTCTGATCCTCATTTTATTTTATGTTTTTGCTGGTATAGCCTCTGGAGAGGCAACAGCCAAGGGAATCCCCTTCTAACAGTAAAACCTGTGCCAGATCAAATCACATCTGACATCCTACTTCTAGAAGTGGCCTCCTGCTAAACGCTTCAGGCAAAGACAACAACAGAAAACTCCAACCCAAACCTTGTTCCCAGTGGGCAGTTCCTCATCCTTTAGGCACAAAAATACCTTAATCACAATGAAATCAAGGGCACCATAACTTAAAAATATATGAGGATTCAGCTCATTGAAATTCTGCACGAACTCCTGGTGCCTTTCATGAAACAGGCTTAGACGCGGCTCCCAGAGAACCGAAGTGGGTTTCTTCTGTCTCTCAAGGCTTTTGTGGAACACATTTCTTTCTATCTCAGCTATCTGCTGGAGACATTTCTTCTTAAGCCTTCTGGCAATTGATCTGTTCCCTAAAGCAAGAGATCAGCATATCTTTTTTTTTTTTTTTT
>NW_028186568.1:4334726-4375061 GCF_003343005.1 Rhea americana
TGAGGGAGGGCTTGGGAGGAGGCTAGAGCAGAGACAAAAGACAAGATTTGTCTTCAAATAGCAGCACTTAAATGCTAAGCTCCAACCATGGCAGGTGTTTCAATCCTTGATGAGCAGGTGCAGTAAACTGGCTATTGGGCCTTGCAATGCCCTCCAGCCAGATTAGACCATTCATTCAGAGAAAGAAAAGGAATGCGCAAAGCCATCAGGGATCTGGCCAAACGCCGGGTGACTCTCAAGAAGGCCACTGCTTGTAAAGAGCCCAAGGCCAAAATAATGGGAGCCTCCACTTTTGGTGCCTGCCTTGCATCTGTCGCACTATCTCTCTGAAAGAGGGATGGGGCCAGCCCAGCAAAGCTGCCTGGGGAGCCTCAGCGAGCAAGGCAAATTGCGAGAATGGCAAGCACAACACATAGCCTCATCCTGCAAATTGTCCATCATGAGCGCAATGGTCAACATTCACTGCAGGAGGTGCATGCTGGGGAGAAGAACTTGAGGGGGAGCCCAGTGAAGCTGGTGTTCCTGGGCTCTGGAGAGGAGGCAGAAGAGTTTGGGGGTCAGATACCCCAGGGAGCCCCCTGCACTCTCTGCCWGGACCCTGAGTGGCCATGTCCTTCTTTTCCTGGGGATTTCATTGTTTGCTTAAAGCCTCAGCTTCAGTTTGTAYCAAAAGAGAAGCAGAAGGTCCAACTGGTGACACCCTCAGGTAACGAAGATGCCCTGCTGACACCTCTCACTGTCTTGCACTGGCCAATGGGGCCACAGCAGAGGATTTGGCCCCTTCTGTCAGCCATCTCCTCAGCAGGGCAAGCGTGAGGAGAGGAGCTTCCCCAAATCCTCCACTGTCATCTGGCAGCTAGAACCTGTACCCCACACAGTGGTGTGTCTGTGTGGGATGATAGTGGCAGGGGAGACACATGTTTCTTTTAAACCATYCTGCAAAATGCAAAGCAGCTGAGCGCTGCCTGCAAAGGGTGGCCGTACTTTCAGCTCTCTGCAGTACCTTGTGAAGTCCCATGGCTRGGAGTGACAGTCTTGCATGGGTTCCCAGGAGGGTAAGTTGACTACATGCAGGCTTAGAAACTGCCAGATGAAAATCTGCCTGTTAAGGAAAGGATCATTATTTTCCATGTCCATGGGTTACATCTCTTCATTTCACCTTCTCCTCACCTCTTGTCTTCCTTGCAGCCTCTTTTCCCTCTATCCTGCAGAAAGTGGGGCAATAGCAGACATATCTGAGGCAGACCTCACTTTCCTGCTGCATGTCGTTTGCAGATGGGATATGTGGTTGCCCAAAAGCTAGCAAAGAAATCAAATCCACTGGCAAAGGGTAGGATCTTTCCACTTCCTGCTTATTAGCTCCATGGCTGCCATTAAAAGAGACACCTCATTAACAGCTTGTAATGAACACCAATAAACCATATGCTGGTAAATTATAAATATATGTGGTTATCTGATAGGACAATTACAAGTGTAACTGATGTTGTTGCATGACTCAGCTCTTGAATATTATAGCTGAATAAAATTTTACTAGCTAATAATGACACAGTAACCAGGAACCTGAAGTTTCACCAGGCCTTCCTCTMATGTAGATGATGCTATGTACTACTCTTCTCACATGTTACAAGCTAAGATTAGCACATGTAATAAACAGCTCGTTCTCTGCTGCAAATTTCCACTGAAAAGATCTTATTGTCTGTAATCTTAATGCTGCCAACATATCTCCACACCTACAAATCATTCCTGCAAAGTGTTGAGCTATGTGGTCAGGATCTAGTAAAACTTTTAATGATATCCTTAACTTTAAGCATCAACTATTCTATTACCAAAGGCGAACAACTAAGCACTGCATCACTGCTTGTAGGACTGGGGTTAGAGAGTCCAGAAGTGCTTTGCAAAGCGTGTATTAACTAAGGCCTGGAGCCCATTGGTAYGTAAGAACAGTTCTACTTATTGTACAGGAAAAGAAATCCAGACCTGAGGAAGTTACAAAAATGAGATTCCTCCCCAAAAGATACCACAGCAGAGCTGAATGCAGTGATATGGGTAACAAGTGAAGGCGCTAAGGAGAAGCACGGTGGCTACTGGTTGCATGACCTAGAACATGTGTGTCCTCCAAGGCGTCCCAGGGGGCTGCGGCCCCTTTGCTGTCCAGGCGAACCTGCTCTGCAGTGGCAGAGCCAGAACTGCTGGAGCCCCACCCCTCCTTCCAGCCTGATGRAGGTTGTCTGTGTCTATTCACCATTCATCATTTGTGCTTACAGTATCGATCCTAGAGGATTTAATCTTAAAAATTCAACATAAGCTTTTACAGTGAAAAGCACAAAGGCCTATTCTGACCATGAATCTGAGTTTCAACTGTGGATACACAGGGAACTGAAATCTGAAAGCTGAGTCTCTCGTGAGAGACTGATGAATACTTTGCAAAATGCTCACCAAAGGGACTGCACTGATGTCACACATTTCCAYGCTTGTTAGCTTTGCCAGTGACCAGAGCATCCTGCTAGACTTGCACAGCTGGATGAAGTACTGGGTACCCTCGGGTCAGGACAGGCTCAGAGGAGGGTCTGGGCAGCTACCTTTCCCCTGGTTTAGCACAGTGGCAGAAGGAGCCTGTAAAGACTCACATCTGAACTAGGCGGATAGACAGATATAACACTTCTGCCCGCTACTGCTAAGGTTGTCCTTGGAACCAAGCTCTGTTTGGCATAGAAGAGAAGCATCCCATATGCAGCCTTCATTTTACCAAGCTTGCTAGCTTTTCCTACTGCCTGGTTAAACTGCATCCATTCTGCCACCCACAAACTAGCTGACCTAGATAAGAGGGCTGAATTTTATCCAGAAGGCCAAAATACTATGAAAAAAAGGCTATTTTCACAATCTACCTACCCAGCAAGCCAGGGTTAGAAAGCCCTTATAAGTTTTGTGTGCAGTTTTGTAAAGCTGGCTCATCAGAAGGAAAGGCCTTAAAAATGGATCACAAAGAAGGCAACTTACCTTATTCATTCACATGCAGAAACAAGACAGAAAAAAAAAATGCTAATCCTTGCAGCTATCCTACTGAATGGTCTGTCCTGGATTGGTGAGAGGGCAAGGGAGAGGAACATTTCAGATGTACTCATGTACAGCAGCGATTTTGCTCTACAACCATAATGAGCATTTGGGGAGAGGGGAAAGGGACATCAACAAGCTTTCGTAGCGCAAACATATCAGTCTGGCAGAAATGTATCACAGCCATCCTCTCTCAGGCTCTTTGGGTGGGCATATTTGGCACAGAGCAATAGMAGGAGCATGAGGAAAACATCATAGCTGCAACAGAGAAAAATTTTGATGAGACCATCAGAGCAGTCCTGACTGCAGTTCTGGTGATATCTCCTCTCTGCAGCCGTAGTACACATGGAGTCTGGCAGAGAATGGTCCTCTTGAGTCCTGCACAAACTAGCACCACTGAACACAAAACCTGCATGAGCTGGCTCCTTGGTCTGCTTTGGAACATAGTCTAATGTGTGTCTCAAATTGGGTTTTGCACAAGCTGCTTTATGAACCCTAGAGTTGCTGATGTGGCAACTGCTATAAAAAACGCAAGGTGCAAAGTTGTGTGTTTCCCTTTGATTTATCATGTTCTGTAGATATTTCATGTTTTACCTTTTGAAGGGATCTTTTACAGGTTTCTCACCTCTTTCATATGCCCTGCTTTTCACCTCCAAAAATTTATAGTTCAYTTAAAGAGTTTAAGTAGCTCCTCACATCCAGCCAAACTGTATGGGAGCAGGGTGAAGCTGGGAAGAGAAGCAGGGAAAGAAGCAAACTCAGGTGTCTTCAGGCCTCTCTGCTCTGCCAGGACTTTGGGTCAGATGAATGTCTACAGTGTGCTGAGAGGCAGCAGGTCCAAGCACACGATGTTACAGGTCRTTTCAGATGATCAAAAGCAGCCGACGTTGGTGAGCTCAGACTCCTACCAGGACGGATTGCACATTTCCAGGCCACTTCCTCATGAGCTTTTTCTTCAACCTCCAAAGCAGGGTGTCTAGAATGTGGGACCAAAGAAACCTAGTGCTTGAAAAAGCCCAACACACTGTCATTTTGACTGCCAGTCTTGCAAATGCCTCTTTCAATACCTTCCAGACAGATGTATTATTCTTGTGGTAATTTGGCATGAATTTTGCTCCCCTACTTGTAGAGTGTGCCAGGTGCCTTGCTGTTCAAAAACCCAACCCCATCACTACTAAGGAGCCAGGAATGAAAACTAGCAGCAGTGACGTGCCAGCGGTACAAAATRCTGTCATCATTGGAGGCCAGCAGCAGGGGCAGGGGTGTACTGAATGAGCTAATATCCGAATGGCAGCCAAGAGGTTGAATGTGCATTCTCATTTCCTCTGCTTCCAGAGGTTAAAGGTGGGCTTTCATATTCCTTAAGTGAAGCTTTGGTTTTTGATGACTCAAACTAATCATATGTGGTTGGACACCCATATTTATAGTAAGTAGATCGCATTTTCTGGTAGCTCACTCACCACCTCAATGCTYGCTACCCCTTTAAGGAGGAGCTGGGAGTTATCAGCTAGTCATATATGTGTTTTGGATTGTATATTCATTTTGAAAGCTTCAGCCTTTTCTCTCTGCCRTTGCTTACTGCTGAGAGCCTATCATTGCTTGTTTCCTTATCTTACATGCCCCCTCACTCACACTGTGTCCCTAATTTTTTTGGCAGTGAACTCTGCAGACTCAGGACTTGTCCAAGTCCTCCTCCCAGCTCTCCCAGTAACCTTTACAGGAAGAAGTGTCCCATTAAATGTGAGGTGTTAACTGCTCTCCTGCCTACATATTCCAAGATGTTTCCTGCTCATATTTCAGGAGCGGTCTGTAATGTTGCAACCCCCACTGGGGCCATTCTGTCAGTCCAAGCATTTAATTAGCTAATTACAACCTGCTGACATGAATACACAGAATATGGTGTTCGAAGAGCAATTTTTTTTTTCAATTCATTTATTATTAACCCCCAGTAAACATCTGATATGCTCTTCCCCGGGGGGACAGAGTGGTAATTGGTCCCTTGAACACTGAGTTCTCTTTCTAATCTGCCTGAGCTGGAGCCGAGTGTCACCATCTGTCAGTGTTTGCATATACAGCCCACCACGCATTTCACATGGTGAAAGGAGAGAAAGAGAAAAAGGAAGCAGAAAAATCTCAGAGAAAGATTTAAAATGCAGTCAGGACCCAACTGCTCTGCGTGGCACTCATCGCTCACACATCTGCACCCTGCCCAGCAGGCGGTGTGGAGGGCCCAGTTGAAACACCCTTCACAGGGTGCTACGCTAATTGGGTTGGCTCTTTTTACCCTTTCCTTCTTCCACATTTCATCAGATTTCTCATAACATTTGAGAGAAAGGTGGAAATGGCTTCCACTCAAGTGCTCTTACTGAAGTGTCAGAAAATAGCAATAGTTAGGTTATGTTTCTGGAGAGGGAAGATGGATGCTTTATGAGTATGAAAAAGATGGAAAGTAGTATGGGCATCTGATCCTGGGTAAAACACCATAGCTGGAAAAAAATCTCTTGTACACAAAATCTTTGTACACAAGATCTACCATACTAAATTTGTCTGGTCTTCAATGCTCCTGAAAGGAGAAAACTGATATTTGTATTTTGTGAATAATGATTGCTAAAATCAAGGAAATGCTGGGAAATATTTAGAAAAAGCAAAGTTGTAGATTTATTGGGCCAATAGACGCATTTCTGCTTAATGTTATGAGGCATTTCTTTAATAGGTACTTTGTCTGGAGCATTTTCACAAAGGCAAATGTCAGGTTCCACTCTCAGAAAGCAATTTCAAGGTAGGGACATGGAAAAAGACAGATGAATCTGAGAATTGTGTCTTTGGGCTTATAAAAATGAGGTCTACCCACAGCTACCTTGGAGGAAAAAGTAGAAGAATCTAGAGGAAACAGAGAGTCTGGAATGAGAAAAATTAATAAAATTTGAGGTCAAAAAAGGAATGGGGGAAGACCAAAGTACCTTGAGCTAGTGGCTTCAAAAGCAACTGGAGACAGCTAGTGTCTCTGCCATCCTGCACAGACTGCGGAGCTGGGAGATAGCCAGAACTTGTCTGGTATGGGATGAATCAAGCACAGGCGGTGTACAGGTACAACCACTGAGCCTGACCGAGCCTTACTGAAATCCAGGTGTTTGACCCTGGGAGCAGAAAAAAATATCCTGCAGTGGCTGTGTGGCCTGGATAGATGACTGTGACTACAAATACAACAGTATTAGTGCTCTGACAGTGTTCGAATATATTTTTTTTGGGGGGGGGGGTGTCTGTGAGCAGGTAGCATAGAACCTAACAGAAAGCCAGTTAGCAGCATTTTCTAATGCAATGTACTAAGTATACAAAGAGTGTATTTAAAACATGGTTATGTAGCACAGTCTCTGCTTTAGAGAACCTTGGGCTGCAATTTCTCTACAGACTAGTGACATTTTGACGTCCTGAAAGATTCTTTAAAGGTTTTGAGGAAAAATCCCCATAGCCATACATAGTTTTCAGAGGGAAAACTAAAATCTAAAGTGGAAAGCCAGAAACATTGTTTTTACCTATTATAAAAGCAAAGTCCATTTCAGCCTTTAGCTTTGGGAATGAGGTCTGAAGCGGGTCTTACTTCAGAGATAGGTAGGGTTTAGATCTGGCTCGTCTCCTTCTGCAAAAGAAAGGTTTGGCTCTGGTTTTGCATGTGGTCCGCTAGAGCAAAGAGGTCTGCAATGCCAGCTTTGGGATACACTTTTTTTCCAAACCCTATGGGTGGCTKGCATGAGTCTTGTCAGGGAGGCTGGCAGGGCACATGGTGAGTGCTCTTTCTTGAGGGAAGCCCTGTAAAATGTCTTTTTTTGATGCCTGGGCATCCCTTGGCACATAACCGCGGGTGTCCCATTTTGTGCTCCAACAGAGTCCGATTTACAGCATTCRGGATGAGCCAGCGGGAAGGGGGGCAAACCACGTATTTCCAACCGGGGGAGGCAGCACCGCAGCCGTGGTGGTGCCGCTCCATCTCGAGACCCTGGGCTTGCCTCGTGGGCCACCGCAGCAGGCTGCCCRCCTCGGCGCACAGGAGAGCAGCTGCTCCCGGAGATTCAATTAAAGCTACCCTGGGTATTCGAGGCCTCTCTTACATGGCTCCACGGTCCCGCTGCYGCTTCGTGGCCCTGCCCTTTTCCACGTGGCAGCTGGCTGCAGAGCTAAGGCAACGGGTGCTCTGCCACCTCTCGGAGCAAGGCTCGGGCGGGCACCAGTCACTCCCAGCTCGCGCTGTTAAGCCTTCCTTTCCACGCGTGAGGGATTTCTGTGCACGATTCTGATCTTCCTGGGTGAGCAGAGGACARGGCCCTTGGCACGGGCCCTTGGCACATTTCTGTTAAGCAGGTTTTGGGTAGGTGCCATGCACAGATGGATACAAAGCGTTTCAGCTGTTCTCTGGCTGTTTGCTGCAACAAAGGGACACAATAATTTCACTGAACCCTGCTGATACTGTAGAAAATGTTTCTCTTCTCTTTGAACTGCTCTTGCCTTTTTTTTTTTTTTAATGTAGCATTATTCAAACAGGTTGGCTACTGACAACTGAGATCACAATGGCAAAGACAGTTTAAAAAATATCATGAATTAATTATTTTCTACCATACCCAGCTATATCACTTATCAAGCCTTCAATAGGAGCACTGGCCCAGCTCTCTTASCATGTGCACAGTAATGGCTTGCTCCTCTATTATCCCTTTTGATCAGACACAGGTGGACAACAAGGCCTCCTCCTTGTCTGTTGAAAAAGGTGCATACTGTTGTCAGGGTGATTATATCTAATTACATCCTGGTTAATTATCAAACATGAATAATTATAGCAGAACTACTCTCCTCCAGAGATAGGTGCATCTTCCAGATGTCACACTGTGGTCACCATAGGGCAATTTCCTGAGACTTTTTATCAGGATGTGCCTGCTATAGAAAGGGGCTGTTGAGGAGCCACTGAAGCACATTAGGGACTGAACAGTCCAGTAGTCTTAATTTGCCCTCCGTGACCCTGCAGCTAATTGGGCTGGGTCACTTTCTGTTATTTGTGCTGATAATGCGGAGTCCTTGCATTTCCCTTACTGGACTACATTCACTGGTGTCATTGTACTTGTTAATGCTGAATCATCTTTTTTATGTGTGTGTGTGTGTGTGTGTGTGTGTGTGTGTGTGTGTGTGTATACATATATACATATATATATATATATATTCTTTTTCCTCTCTTGCATTTTGTATTTTTCTTTCACTTGTTCGTTATCTCCCAGTGCCAGCTGTTTCTCTCTCCCCCCAACTCCCCAACAATCTCTCAGCTTCTGTCTGTGCTGACTGCAAGAGACAAAATTATGTTAAGGCATACCAGAGTGAAAGAGCTGCTTGGAGGGGCTAGGGGGAGAAGAAAGGTATCCTGATRTGACAGGGGTGTGGAATCAACCTGTATGCAAGGCTGAGTGCTGGCTGGGATGCTATTGCATAAACCTCTCTCCCTATTATCCCTCTTCCCAAGTCAGAAGGGACTACGCTATTTCATCCGTTTAAAAAATGGGTCATTACAGCGTTTGCCCCGGTTTTGGAACCCCTACCAGAAATGGGTAGGGAAGAGCTGCATGAGGTCTTTGCGTGCCAACGTCACTCCTGTTGCAGCCTCTTGGTGCCTGCCACCAGCAGAGCCAGGCCCCAGCTCCCCTGCTCCAGCTCTCATTTCCAGGACAGATTTCAAAAATGCGAACAGATGCTACAGTGACCACAGATCACTTTGGATGGGACCTTAAGGCACAAAATGAGAAGTGGTCCAGCAAAGAAATAAATATTGCATAAGAAAAAGTGACGGAGCTGCCTCAAATGCACACGACTGTGTAGCAAGGTGGTGACCTGGCACACGCTGACAGCAAGCTCCTCAGGCATCTAGTCAGGCAGCGCAGAAGTAGGGAYCTGCCAGACAGCTCTGCTCGGAGCTGAGGCCAGGGAGCTAGCCTCCCAGGGTGTCCACATGATGATACTGCAATATCAGGATTGCCTTGTGCATGCACCCATATGACTGCACTTAGTACTTCTGTGAGGCTCAGAGACACGAACAAAACTGGCTCCCCCTCTATACAAGCACTGGCACGCTGCAGTGCTGGCTACCACCCAATATCCACCATGAGCTCAGGGTGCCATGTCCAGCCTGTGCTGCTCCATCGTTTTTCCTCACCCACCACCCCAGAGAGAAACACCTCTGACTCTCAGCTTCCCCCTATGCTTTTAGAAAGCCTGTGGGCTGCAGCACAGGGCTTGTACTTGTGGAGCTGCACCTCGGCCAGCCAAGACAGTGGCACTGCCTTTGTATCTTCACTGGTCTTGCTTGTCCTCTTCTGAACCTACCCMTAACATTGCCCTGGAAAAGATTCATGCACATCCTCTTATAACTGATGTGCAGCTTCTAGTCTGAATCTTGTGGACTTCCAGCCCAACAAATCTGATGCAGTCACTTCCCACCTCTGTTCTCTGTTGTCATCGRCCTGCTTGGCTCAGCCCAACAAGTACAGTCCAGGAGGTCCCAGGGCCTCCTTAGTAACTGGAAACCTTTCACTTCCTGACAGAGTCCTAACATGTTCTAGATCTCTGAAAAAAAACTGTGGCCTGAATTATTCGGCTGATCTGTCTACCTGACAGCTTTCTTGTCACTTTTGATCTCATTTATTGTCATTATCAACCTGGTTGGTAGATGGTAGTTGGTAGATAGTTTCAAAATAATATTTAGGCAAAAAATTACTAAGRAACAAATAGCTAACATTTATATCAATAATAGCAAACCTACCTCCTGTTAAGTAATTCTAGGGTCAGGAAGGCTGTCACTCCATGACCTTGTGAGGTTAACTGAAATGCAATCAGTTCTTCTCAAAACTTTATCTTCAAAAATGTTATAGAGCAACCTCTGGTGCAGACACTGAGGTGCCCACTGTTCTGTAGATATTCAGTATGTGACATTACCCCCACTCTAGCAACATTTGCAAGGGCAGTCCTAATGTATGTATTTTGTTTGACTAGATTAGGCGGTAGCAATCATCTCAAAACTCACGTGTTCATATAATCCACTCCATTGTCCTATGACTTACCTTCCCCATACCCTACTGCTGATACTGTAAGGTCTCCCCAGACTGTCTATCTGTTCTGWGAAAGTTGTGAATATCTCTGACAAACAAAAAATAATTAAAAAAAGAATTCTTGTATTGGATTCAAGGTAACATATGACTGCTTTTCATTCAAAAGCCATTCCAGAGTCTGCACTGTGGGCAAGGATAATGGAGAAACAGTAGCTCGAAAAACATCCTAGAAACATCTCTATATAAATAYATATTAAATGTGCATATTTTTTCAAATAGTTTGAATTTAAAACATTTAAGTGATCCATTTCATGCCATAATTCACTAGCTATCAAGAGACCTCAAAGAATTTTGTCCTAAGTGTCTTGTTTGGTCCTTACTCCAAAATATCCTTACCATCCCTTTATAAAAAAGATTTTTAAAAACATCTATCAGTTTCTGCTGTAGCTTTTGGTCTTTCCAGTGCCCACTGAGGGAGCTTGGAAATTTTTGAGGCAGTCTWATGATAAAGAGGTAGAGAGAGAGCATGTTAACCTAGCATCTGCCACCATGGAGGAAACCTGAGGTTCATCTAATCCCTAACCAATACTCATCAGCACCAGATGTTTCAGAAGAAGGTGTAAGAAACCCAAACCAGAAAGATATAGGACAATCTGAGCATATCAACATCTCAACTTTAAATATTGACTTAACATTTGATATAATAGTGTTATATAAACAAGGCCTTGTTGTAGACACTAATGGCTCTTCCAGGGTTTATTAGTATAATTCTATTCATTCTTGTTACAGTATAAATGCACAGCCTCGCTTTGAGCCTTAGTATTTTCTTGGGCTGAAAAGACATATCTACAGTAACATTTTAGTTTGGTTCTGAAGTGTACTTTTAAATCAAGTCTCTTAGTTGTCCCTATACATCACACTTCATTTTACAGTGTGCAAGGTCCTCAGAGTGAATTTCTGTCAGACAAAAACAAATGACRATATGGCCCCAAGGAACACAACTCCCAAGTTGCTGCTGTTGGATGTTCAGCCCATAGAATCAGAGTAGGTCTAGTCCAGTGTAAAAGCCTATAACATATACAATGTGGATGTCAGGTCCTCAGCACCAGAGTGTGAACACACTCTACAGGCCCACTCCTGCTGTGCTGCACTACTTGCTAATATAGGCCTGGCCGTTGATACCTGGTGGCAATGAGTCTAATGATACGTTATGCGGAAATATTTTTCTTTTTTAAAATCAGTTCTGAAATTGCTACTTTTTCAATTCATTCACTCATCTTTTGCTTCTGAACTGTAATCACACCAAACAAAATAGGCTTTCTGTTTGCTAGCTTTTTACCACTTCCTACTTTTTCAATACTTATACCATGTCACCTCTTTTTCATCTTTCTTTGAAGGTAAACTATCCAGTCTTTTCAGCCTCTGCTCAAGCGAGACAGTTCACATGTCTTTAGCTATTCTTGTAACCTTTCGCTCAACTCCAACTTGCTTTCGTGTGGTCTTCTTGTTTAATTTGGGATTATTGGATGACCAATACTGCATATGTTATTCCAAATGTGAATGCATCACTGAGTTAAGATTATTAACTGCTTGTATTTTGCATATTATTCTCTTTCTTGTTCTTTATGCAGTCTAACATCTTGCCTGAGCAATAAATTAGAGCTGTGCTCTGCATCCAAATGATCGTTGGGCTGTTCACAGTGAAACTCAGCTGCTTTTCCCAAGCCACTGTAGGTAATTGAGAGCCCTGTAAGGCATATAAGCATATCCATTTTTTCTCCCCTTCCATGTGCAACACTTTGTCTGAACAGAGCTGAACTTTGTCTGACACCATGTCATCCATTCATCTAGTAGGATTAGGTGCCTCTGAAGTTTCTCACAGCCTTTTCAGAATTTGACTGTCTCTGWACACATTATTTGCAGATTTGGTCAGTTCACAGCTATCTTTTCCAGATCTTTACTGAATATCTCGAGCAACCCAGGAGGCAGTATGGAACGTCAAATAACTCAAAAGATATTTCTTTTTCCATTATGAAATGTAGACATTTAAACCTAATCTTTGTCTCCTATCTCAGAGTTAATTAAAACTCATATACCAGCAAGAGTCACAATGGGCATAAAAGACTTGCTTTTTTCTTTTCTTTTTTTTTTTTTTTTTTGTCCCTTTCTCAGCACCTAGAGCTGTCCCACACTCAAAGGTGCAACCAGAGGAAGCAAGAGTCATTAAGGCTACATTAAGGTTAACATTAAGGCTAGCTAGAGGAGGAATTTTCCCCTAAGACCTCTCCAAAATACTAAGAATGTCTGTGGCTCTTGGTAGTATCCACTAACAGGTCTATGGCTCCAAGGGGCAATTTCCTTCTATTATAATTAAACCACCACTATTCTCCTTCATTCCTCTGTTAGCCCATGTTTGCCTAAGGTTCCGAGAGCACTAAGCTCCTGTCCCTCTTTCTATTTCTTTTTGATTTTTAAGGGAAGAATAGTACATGATATGGCATTGCCCAAGTGTGGCAGACTCAAACATGGCAATGAAGAGGAGGACAGGAAAGGTGCCAAGCATGAATTAAGTCTGCATTCTGTCAAACAATGCCGCATCCTACAGACGTGTCCTGAAGCACACAGCACCCTACTGATAATTTCACAGAGTTAATTTTCCCCAAATGAAAAAAAGGCTACAGCACAGAAAGGACGAGGCAAATTACCAACACTAATCAGTCTCCCTCTCTCTCTTCCCTCTCCCCTTGTATGATAATTATGATAATTAACAAGCTAACAAGCTTCTAGTAAAAACAGTTCCAGAATTTCAATGTATAATTAATATTTACATCCATAACAAGTTGTCATTTATGGTGCATGTTGATTTTCTTTTTTCAAAAGAAACTATGCTTTATATTCAGAAAAGAAAAATCCTTTGAGAACATGCACTAAAAAAAGGCATCCTAAGCTGAGAAACCCTGTCCTTATTTGCTATTTATTTATGTAGGGATATGCAAGTGTTTTAACATCTGGGCTTCTTACAAATTATAAGTGCACATATACAAACACTTCCAGTTTAGTTCCTTTCCTTCACAGAAAAGAAGACCACAAATTCACCACCATCTTCCAAAAAATGATGCATCCAAGTTGCATTTGTCCTTCAGGTAGATCCTGAATGGTAAATTATTGTTTAGCAACCTGTAAAGCCAAGTTCAGGTGACCAGTCACTTGCAGAAATAAAGGCCCATTACTACACACAATTCTGCTGCTTGTTCTGCCATGCGTTCTCTGAGGAGCCCAGAGCAGTAACTTTCCATCTGCTGGGGAATACAGAGTAGGAGGCAAGTAATTCACTAAAATGGGTTTAAATTCCTCCGTCCTCATGCAGAAAGGTAGCCATGCTCAGCTATCACAGTGATGACGGACAAGAGCTGCACAGAGAAAAAAACAGTCAACAGCCGCTTCTTGAGTATAAAATCATACCTACAAGCAGTGGCGTAAACCAGCTACTATGGACACCTAAAAGTTCCAGCTTCTGCTTTACAACTTCAAGGCTTCTTACACCCTGAGAAATAAGAAAGGTASAGTCTCAAGGGTCGATACTGACTTCCTCTTAACTTAGCCTTACACCATGTGGCTCATCTCATCCTGTGGCAAAAGGATCTCATCAGACCCTCACAACACCATGGCACTTGKAAAGAGTTACTGCAGGAGACAGGACAATGATTCACAGGACTGGAAAAAAGTTTGCAAGTGATGAAGCAAATCAGTGTGAAGATGCAGAGAAGAGAAGTAATGGGCCAAGAAAAAATCTAGGAAGCAATACTGCCCTTACTTGTTAATATTTAACCCAACAGCGTATGTTCTTTGGCCAGCTGGTTTTCAGAATTTTTTATTCCCCACGGGCACAATAACCAAATTTTCGAAGGAAGAATGGGTGGTTGTCTGAAGGGCTTTTCCACCAGGAGGAACCTCTGCCGTGGGACATCGCTGCTGCAGGATGGGAGAGCCAACCTCATTATTCTAGCTCCCTCCGGTGGAGACCACAGCACACGCGATGTGCTCGGCAGAAGCGTGGCGAGCAGGAAACAAGGGCACCCGAAGGGGCGGGAATACATACCTGGAAAACTTAAGGTGGCTTGGAGTTTTTCTAAGACACAGGAACTTAGTGACAGAAAAGGAGCTTTAAATGTCTGCAGCACTAGAGAGAAATTCATTTAGACATGCAGTCAGGTCCACAGAACCTGAGCCAGTCAGAACAGTTTGGTAAATCACTGCTCACCCCTGGCTGTGGAGCTGTGTATAAGCATTTGTCTACTCCAAATCGTCATTTTGTACAATATTTGAAGAGGAAAAAAAAAAATAATAAAGGCTCATGAGCTTGTGCCGCTTCTTCTTCCAAATTACTTGGCAGATAGATCCCTTCCAAATGTTGACAGTAGAGTCATCTTCCAAGTGTTTTTCAAGTGACTTGTAAACTTTGAATGCATCCTTGACAAAGAATAGAGATTATGGATTACATCCACCTTGGTGAGATACTGGCACAGATTTGATTAAACATGCACAAAAAATCAGATTTGAAATTGGTCTTGTGTACAAACCTAGACAACTCCATCTAAGCTATGCATCCTGTAGTTATTTCAAACCTGAAGGAGGGGTCCTTGGAAAAGTATGGTACAGAGGATTCTCAGCAGCTGCTTAACCGCAAGTTTGAATGATAAGGGCAAAAAAAAAAATAACATGGTAAATTAAGATTTCTTTTATAAAGCATTTCACCTGGTGCCATGTGGTATTTTAATTAAGAAACTGGGTCACTACAAGATCAAAGCTCTTGGATTAAACTTATTAAAAATTAACTGATAGTTCTCAAAGTGCAATTTAAAATGGGAACTCTTTATCATGGGTGTCAATCTCTGGTAAGTAGGTGTGTCTTTTATACATATAATGCTTGCTTACTTAATTATTTATTTATCAATTGCCTGGGGAAAAATGAGTGATAACATTGCAGGTAGTGTAAAATAACTCTCTTGTATTTTGAGAAATTTATCTAAGTGCCATTTAAGAATTATTGTTGAAGATAGACAATTCAGAGGGTGCCATCAAGCTACAAATATTGCAGTGTTTCTATTTTACTGTGGAAACTGGAGCATTTCTCCACTGGAGGGTCAATCACTTACTAACTATGCACTGATCCAACAGCGGGAATGTTTAGGGGCTGCTTAGACAAGGAAATCAGTTCAAAAGCATACAGCTATACAGAAGCAGATTAATAGCAGCAAAGCAAAGAAAGCTGCTGTTGATAACCAGGAAAAGGATGCTTAACTGCTTAAATATTTACTCGAAGGGCTAAAGCTTCAAATGAAAAGGGGGAAATATGGGCACACTTACATACAGGAATTTTAGTTGAATCAGAGAATTCTTCAAGGACAGGGAAAGTAAGACCACCTATACACAATTCTGAAGAAAAATTATAAAATAGAATAAAAAAAGTTGGATAATTTAGAGGGCTTCACCCAATTCCAACTTTTCAGAATAATGAGAAATAAAAGTAGGATGCATATATATATATATATATATACACACACATACATACAGTGTTTATTATTTTCTTCAGATCTACATCTTTCATGTTCTACTAAGTAATTAGTAACACTATTTTCGAATCCTGTACAGTCCACATGTGCTTCTGTATACTCTTGTTGGATTGGAAGGCAACCTTGGAGTGCCCCTAAGGATGCAGCTCTGGAAAGGRGTAGCTGTGCAAGAGTGGAGGCTCTGCTCCTCACAGTAAGGAGGCAAGTCTGCTTCCTGAGATGCTAGAGCCACTGGGCTGTGAGATCCCAGTGTGAGAAAATTCAGCTTAGAGGGAATTTTGGCTCACTCTGATTTGACCTATATCTTGAACACACAAATTTCTCACAAGTGAGAAACCTTACTTCTTGGTCCACTGTGATAGTAAAAATTTAGGATGGTCTTTTGTTCATGTAGTGGATGATGACCCGTGTTCCTGGATCATGGCCCAACAAAGCTTCACTTACTGGACAGACAAGCTTCATTTTTAACATATAAAACTTAGTATTACTTGGAGAACAAAGGACCATTGCCTGAATTTCTCGCCCTGTACCATTAAGATCTTTTTGACGGCCTGGATCTAGGCCATGGGGACTTAGGAAATGGTGACTCAGACCTTAAAATAAAAAGCTCTGCTACACATGCAGATTTTCAAAGGGCCCCTGCTTCATTAAATGTTTTCTAAATTAGAGGAGGGGAAGAATCAAATCCATCCACACAATAAAGAAATCTTTCACTTTGGGTGCATGATGCAGGTCTTAGAAAACTGGGAAGCTGTTCTCATCTCCAGATGCAGCGTGCAAGACTATAATAGAGAAGCAGCCTGGAGTAGCTAATCTATATTAACTTCCATCTTGGGCATTCTTATTTTGTACCAAGTACCTGCCTACATYTAGCCAATTCTGGAGATGTGTTAAGCAGAATGTCCAAAAGACTTTCCTTGTGAGGAATAAGGACATCCAGTAGGGAGCTAATTCGGGGCACTGTTTTGAATTCAGCCCCCTCACTTCCTKCTTATTTTGCAATAGCTTCCCCTCAGGACAGGTGCAGAGCTCACAGAAATATAGGTATTATTATGGAGAAAGKGGGCGCAGGGATGTGACAGGGACCTGGCTGTGCTCCCCTGTGAGCACAGCCCTGCCGCGTGCTTTTTCCTGCACTGCAGGTTTTGCCTTCCAGCCCTCTCCCTGCAAGTGCATGGAAAGAAAAGGCCCACCACTTGGTCTTCTTACAGGCCGTTCCTCAAATCAGGAAAAGTTAGGAGCTTGGCCTTAGTCAGTACGTGCCAGCATTTGAGTCAGTGGAAAACTTGATTTATTTTTTCTCCCAGTAGGTAAGAATGTGCTTCTGTGCAGAATAACAGAAGACATTCTCCTTCAGCCCCCTCCTCACTGACTATTTGTTTTCTCTCAGTTAAGTCTGTGAGGAAATCCTCTTGGTAAAGCCAGTTAATAAGATTAGATAAATGTCTTTGAAACCAAAATGCTGATATAAAAATCAGAACAACAGAGCACCAGCTGGCTTTTCTTTCGCTTATTCAAATGCAGCTGGAACGCCACAGCTAGTAATGTTCAAACTGGGAATGATAATCAATAAGCAGTGAAACAAGAGCAAGATGCCTCTGGAGGAATTTTCCCTTGGTGAGAAAGATGGATTATCTCTAGTTCTCAAGGCAACTGAACAAAAACATTTGCCTAAATTCAGATGTAATTTAAATACTGATCTAGAGAAACGTGACAGCTCAAAATTGCAGTGAAACGAGATACTACAGTCACAGCCACTGATGTTACTTAATGTTGGGACTGGCTTTTTTTTTTTTTTTAATAAAAGGTGGCTGCTGCACTGTACAATATGGAACACATATTAATGATACATAATGATTAAAGGCTGTTTAGTTAAGGAAASCAGGTGAGGGAATGATATTGCTGCCTATTATAGCTCTTTACACACAGCGGCACGCAGTTCTGGGCAGCTTATCCAGCAGGGTGCTGTGTACACAGCAGGCTAAAGACAGAAACATTAACTAAATCACAAGATTCGGATCATTTATCTTATTGTTGCATGGGGAAGAGTTTATCTTTCAAGCCAGCACACCTGCTCTCCTTGTAAAACTTTGCTCGCRCCTTTACTAAGCATGTTATTGTTTCTTGTTCAAACATGCCGCTGCAGGAGCAGGACGGAGTCAAGGGTGGGTGTCCCTCTTTGAGCGAGCACCCGGCCCTGCATCTGCACATCCTCACTCGTGCAGGAGCACCTGCCACCAACTCCAGGGGCACCCGTGCATAGCAGAAGTAGACAAGCTCTATTACTCGTTCAAGTTACCCGCAAAAAGGATGCTCGGCTAAAATCAAGCACGCTTTAGAGACTTTAACAAAAGCAATGCAAACTTCTTCTCATTTGTACTTCTGTCCATGAGATAAAGTGGGAATTAAATTTGAGATTTTAATTAAGTTTGAGAATCTTATGGAAGGCATCAGTGTGGCAAGCTGGACTGAAAATCTCATTGACATTGACATTTAGGAAGAAGCCTAGAGTGTCTCCAGGAAAAAAGCTAGGTGAAATGTTAAACCTTGACCAAAGAAAGATTTCTCTGAGGCTGGCACCAAGCCAAGTAGATGAACAGACACCTCAAAAGTAAGCAAAAGTCACTCTAAAAAAGTTATGTTAGGGATGAGGATGTATGCTAGTCAAAATGATTCCAGTTAATCTGATGTAGAGCTTACTCAAGAAAACAAAACAGTAGAAATTTTCAAGCATTTAAATAAAATGAAAATCATGGCAATTGAGGCTCCTCTGAAGTGATAATAGGGTAGACATCATGGATATTCTAAAGATTATCTAAAATCTAAACAGAGGCTTCTCCTCCAGGCCTTATGAGGAAGGGTGAGGTAAAAGATGGAGGCAAAGGCAGAATAGCTAACACAAAAGAGGCTGCGGACACAGAAATTATCACATCCTAAGAAGCTGTGTACTAAAGAAGGGACTGAGTAGGCTTCATCCCACAAATCTCAAAAAGCATGTCATGCGAAGCTATAAGATCAGTGGCAATATTTTTCACAAATATTTMAAGTGAGAAAGGGGCATGGAAGATGTAAATAAGTGAGTGGCAYTGTTCAAGAGAAGTACAACCAATCCTGCACCCGTATTTAGGAGGAAAAAGGAAAAGGAAAATGGAAAAAGACTTTTGTTCATTAGATTGTTGTAGAACAACCAACAGCCATCAACAGCAGATGTTACAAAGGCAGACGTGCTCCTAGCAAGTAGGATGTGAAGTTTTTCCAGCACAGCCAGGGAAATATTTCTGTCGTTATACAAGGTGGTGGCACAGCCTCATCTGCAAGCCTGTGAGGGCTATGCAAGACTGGTCACCCATGAACGAGGAACTGAAACCAGAACAGGTGCAAGAAAAGGCTATTGGGTATATCCAGCAAATAACAAACCTATTTTACAAGTGGACACTAAAAAAGCTTGGTTTATTCAGCCTAGCAATGTGAAGATTGAGAAAGGATATGGTTCCTCATTATAAACACATCAAAGTGATAAGTGTGAACATTAAATAGAAGGGAGAGCTACCCAGCTAGGGGCCAACACTGGCATGAGAACAAATGCATATCAATGGGCCATGAAAAAGGTTGGATACTGAAAGGCTTCTAAGAAACCTGAACAAGATTCTGATACAAAAGTGCGGTAAACAGAGGAGTAGGGAAGATGAATTATTTTTGGTATTTGATACAGATAAAAAAGACAGTGTGCAATCTGGTTGGCTTTAACCACAGCAGACTTTACCTGGGAAGCCCATCCTAGTCCTTGACATTTCTAAATGCATTTTACTAATTGGAGGGGAAACTACACATACAAAGGTCAAACTCAGGATCTTTGGAAATTTTGGATAAAAACACCTGAATAAATAGAACTCATATTAGGCCAGTCTGTAAAAGTCAAAAGGAAATGATAGCTTCCTCTTGATTGCTAGCAGCTGCAGTCCCTGCCATTCAGCAGGGGTGTTGGCAAGTGAATCCCCACAGTTCCAGACCCACAAACATACCTATGCAGAGCGCTCCTGACCTGTTTCCTACGAATCTGCGGAAGCCACAGCTACGGCATATGATGCTGTAGCATGCAAAGATGCAGAGAACTCCTTCCACAGCGTGTCCCATTTGGATGGCAGAATTACAGTGTTCCTACATRCAGGACTGCATCTAACCTCGAAGGGCCTCAAGAAAACCCAAATGATTGCTACGGGCACGGTGCAGCAACAACTAGATGCTGCGTAACTCTCTTTGGGAGTTCTCCAAGAACCTGGTAGTGCAGAGAGGTATGGCGTGTTTCCATGTGATGCCACTCCTGACTTACGTGTGTCAGCAGCCACGAATAAGGTCAGGAGTCAGCCTGAGTGTTAACCTGGGGAAGCAGTGGACCTGGAGGCTGGGGTATGGACTGCTCTCAGATCCTCAGAACTTGTGCAGTGCATGGGATCTCCCCACACGTTTTGGTAATCATCTCTACAATGTGCCTGCACTCCCTCCTGATATAATTACTTCCCCCTCCGCCCCGTATTCTGTATCCTTTTGCTGAAAGTCAGTGAAATGAAACTATCAAAGTTTCCTTAGTATAGTTTTCATGCAGTTCGTGTTCATTCACATGAATGGTGTGTATTTGCTAAGACAGTTGCTCACTTCTGATCTATACATAGCATCACAACAAAAATGAGAAATCCAATTCAGTTAGACGATTTGTAACCTCACTTAGGGTGTTTAGTTACTACTCTAATGCAAATAATAAACAAAATGCAGTTGTAATACTCAGGTCCTTCTCCTGAGATTGCTAAAATCTCTCTTTCTTACACACTTTATTTTGGTTTAGAGTATGGGATGCTAAGCATCTGTACTGGGCCCTATTTCCTATCACCTGGTAAAGACATTTTACTAAACTAAATGCAACAGCAACACCCCCCCTCCCCCCTCCCTTTATATATATATGCAAATAAAAAAAAAAAAAAAAAAAAAAAAAAAAAAAAAAAAAAAAAAAAAAAAAAAAAAAAAGGAAGGAAGGAAGGATTACAAAGATTACAAATCAGGTTAAATTGGCCAGTAGTTCTAGCATGAATAATAGACTGTAAATAAATAAATACAAATGGTGGGTGGTAAAGCTTTAAAGCTCACAATATGATTCCTCTTACCAAGCAACTGCTGGTTAATCTGAATAGAAATTAACAGCAAAACTAGAAGATAATTGTGCAGCAGCTCTGTCTGTCGTGGATCCAGAGCGCAGGTGCTAGGTCGCATCTGCCCCTGAGGACAGCACAGAGACCATTATTCTTACCCAGAAAACACCCTGTCTCACTTTTACAGCAGACGACTCAGGAGGACAGAGAAATGCTATCAATTTGATGGCCCTCAGTTCTGTAATTATCCTACAGCCATCTCCCCAGAGACGTATTTAGTATCAGGTGCATTTTTCAACCAAATAAATATTCCAGACTTCAGCGTTAATATACCATTAAAATGACACCATCACGCTACATGGAATACTATAAATTAGACCTCAAATATAGCAGCCCAGAGAGGAATAGCTATTACTCTTCTCCTCCATCTTCTCCTACTCTCCGGAAAAAAAATATTTTTCAAGGCAACAAAAGAAATGATTTCTTTTAACAATTCCTGTGTTTTTGAGGTAGATACTCTTTCTAAGCAGTTCAGAGGTAGATACCTTGCTGATGCAAGTCTCTAAATATCATGAAATAAGCACTGACAGAGCTGGCTCACAGGACATTTTTTCGGTTCAGAGTGCAGTGTTGTTTTAAGAGATGAGATGGATTTGCTTTATCTTCCCTCCTGCCTCTTTTCCCCTCCCTCTTCCCTCACCTCGTCCCTCTCCTTACCCCTCCCTTYGGGGCTGCATAAACCAGAGGGCAGGGCATCCAGCTGCTTCCACACCAGAACAATGTCTGGGCAGAGTCCATGTTGATACAAGTGCATTATATCCTGAAGGGTCAAYCGCAGCTTTTTCTTTTTTTTCTTTTCTTTTTCCTTTTTTTTTGGGGGGGGGGTACCTTTCCTTTACCAGCCCCGTAGAATGAACCTTCCACTTTTTCACAGCTGCCATTCGTCCAAAATTCATGACCTCATCTAGCTGTCATCTCCTATCGTTATACTACCCTGCCAGTTTGAGAGTACTATTATTCTCTCATTACAACAATTAGCAATCACCCCCTTCCGTAACGTTTAATAAAAGTTACACCTAGAACACGCACTTAGAACTGGTCAGACAACCAACACCTCCTTTTCCCATCCTGGTCTTTTCCGAGAGAGGGTTATCTCCGTGGAAGGTCAAACACAAAAACGCAGCGTACCAGCCCGTGGCTTCCAGCCTTTGGACGCCAGRAGAGAGCGTCGGTGCTCCACGCTCAAGCCTGTAGCACCTCAGCAAAGGTGAAGTTGCTTTTATGGTGGGCTACTGTCAAGAGAGAAGAGTTTACAAGGCCACCTTCTGCAGAGCGACACTTTGCCCCGTGGTATGCCAGGGTTTGTTCCAGAGTTCTGTAACAATAAGACCCCAAAGTCCACTGGCCTCAAGTACTATGAGATCCAACAGGATGCTCACAGCTCACTCAGGTGCATCCAAACTCATTTCAGGGCAGCTGGCACCTGGGCAGGTTGCTCGCGTGTGTGAACCTACCAACCCGTCTGGGCAAACGCTGCGGCTGCCGGCTTAGACCAAGTTCTATGCTTGTAGCTACACTGCAGCATGTTTAGCTGGGAGTGCTCACATGGGCTTCAAAAACCACCTCGGGGACTGCAGCTTAAACATAGCCAAAGGTAAGCAACACAGCCAGACAGTTTAATATAATGGTGCCATGGCAGGTTACTCAGGTATTAATATTTTTATTTCATCTCTGTTTTACTTCAAATGGTAACCAGCCAATTAGTGCACTTCTAATAAAACTCTGTTTACAGGAAGTCTGCAAAGGCTGACTGACTCGGTAATTTTTCCCCTTGTGTAGTGTGGAGTTGTCCACGGGGTCAGCATGCTGYGTATGACCTTCTTCCAAAGCACCACTTGTCCCTGGGGTCCTTGGGAATGGTGAACCTTACGTGGGAAGGCTTCAGTGGTAGCGATGTCTTGTCTTTATTTGAGAAATGCCTTTGTAAATGCACCAACCTGCTGCTCCAAAAGGGGCAAAACGACTTCAGTACACATGTAGGCAACAGCCCCAGCCAAAACACTCTGTTTGCAGTTTCTGRGAAGTGGAAATGTTCCTCAGCTTTTCAGTGTGTCCCACTCTGTAAAACGCAATTAAGCTAGAGTTTAATTAGCAGAGCTGCTTGCAGAAAAGCGTATCAGATGCAAATCGATCTATTACACAAAGAAGCAGCTTTATTGGTAAAACTCCTCCCAGATTTGAGAATAAAATTCTCCAGAATTCCTTGATTTCTCTGGCTATTCAAGAGAGAGCACATCTTCTCCACTACGTAGGTTTTTTCTGTGGCAAYATTCCTCACAGCCCATTAAAAGTGGACTGTCTGAAAATGCTTGAATCTTCTAATAAAATCTCTACTAAAATCAGCATGAAGAGCTTCAGAAAACCCAACTTCTAATACTGACTGCACATCATAATTTAGTGCYTGGGCATTTCAGATATGAAATAATCAAACAAAAGAAAGATTTTTTTTCTTTTCTAAGCAACTTCCAGTATTCTTTTTTCCAGGCAAAGTCTTTGTGTGTTTGTTCTTCCAATCCACAATACTGTGGTATCTTAGAGTTTCTGAAGTGGCAGTGTAGGCACTGTACTCTTAAGTTTCATTGAGTGCTCGTTCAAAACAGCTGTATGTTCTATATAAAACATGTTTACATAGTAAATGTACTTCCTGTAGACACAAAGAAATGTTAATGAATAACCATTCCTGCATTTCAAATTTTGCAGGGCTGTGGGAAGGATCAGTGCATGGCAAAATAGTTAATGTTCACCCACTTTCTGGCACATGAAATCTGTTACTACAACTAATCCCTGACAGAGAAAAGAAAACATGGAAAACAAACTGGTGCTGGCTGGTTCTGCTATGCTTTTTTTTTTTTTTTTTTTTTTTTTTTTTCTTCTCTGTAGTGAAACTGTGAGATGCATATACATGGGAGAGGAACAGAGGAGGTATTCAGTGGAGAATGCCAGAAGGCATGGTCTCCTTTTGGTAAGCAAGGCTGTTGGTTTTAATTGCATATATTGTCTTAGATTCTCACTTTCAGAAAAAATGCCAGTTGGATCTCACAGAATATTCTTAACCTACATTTACATCCTATTGCTTGGAACTCAGTGGAGGCAGACAACAGGTATTTTCAGTTCAATCAGTTTCTTTCAGTTTCTATCTGAAAATCTATATAAAAAAACAGTCTTATTTAATAATAGATCTTCTGAATTTGTCTTCGGAAATTTTTAAAAAAGCAAAAATCAGATGATCCAATCTACAGTGCTGCAAAATCTCAAAAAGAAGACAGACTGACTGACACTGTAAGCAAAATTCTTTTTGAAACACAAAAAATATTACAGAATTAAGAGTTTGGAATATAGCTGTGAAACACCACACATGATCCCTCTTCCCTGGGAAGTAAGTCACAAAGTTTATTAGGCTTTTCTACATGCTACTTTATCTAAAATACACACTTAATTCTTGCAGTTCCCTGAAAAGGAAGCACAGATAGGAATTGATCCCTTTCAAGGGAAACCCAACCAGCATGGAGCAGATCCTCAGTGGAGTAAAACCTCTCCACTGAAATACATGGAACAGGAATCTGCTCAGCATCTGCAAACCAATTTATGAAAAAAAGTTGATATACCATACAAGGACAAGATGCACTAATGCAGCATAAGACAAAAACAAGTTTTGTTGTGGATGTTCCAACATTTCTACACAAGATTTTGCAGCATATAAAAATTGCTTCATGTGAATGAAAAACTTTTTTATCTGCAACCTCTCTGCATAGTTTGAAAATGCTACTGTGGACATGGATTTCAAAGGCCACCCAACAAGCAATGCTCAACTATATATTCTTCACAGGGTAGCATATGAACAGCACATTTCAGTTTTAATAGACTGAGAAATCATTACCACAGAAAAAAGGCTGAGAACTCAGAGAAATTTTTACCAATAAACACATTCCTTGACCAGAAAACACTAAATAAAAATATCACTTTCAGACAAAAGATGAATTTTGCTTTTGAGACAATATTTTTTCACAATATCACTGCAAGTAACAAAGGACAATCTAGAATCCTTTCTTTTAGGAATGTCAATAATATCTTACGTTTTGCAAGAAGCTAACTATACCTTATTAAATTAGACAAAGAGAACTTTAATAAGAGCTCTTATTAAATTTCAGAGAACTCTGAAATTACTTTAGAAGTGGACGGTTTGAAGGACTTCTGTAAAATTTGAACAGTCCTTTGCAAGTACTTTGGTGACTGGGATGAACCTCTATATAATTATTGGAATGTTGTCTGCAAGACATTATTTTAGAGATGTTCAATTTCTCCGAAAGTGATATGAAACAAATGAGAAGAGAAAAAACTTCCCTTGAAGGATATGCATAAGGATAAACAATGTTRACGAGGTTAAAAGAAAATTTGTTTTTTTTAAAATGCGTTCTAAGAAAAAGCCAAGCAAACAAATGTCAGGATGCAATGCAATTTTGAATTACCAAACACTGCCACCATGCGTTTGCTTCAAAGACTTTCAGGCTGCTTAAAAGCAGCTAGAAGATATGCAATCAAAGATAAAATAAATTAAATTTCTTGCTCTATCTGTTCCTGTAAAACCTTTCTGTATAGCACAGTAGTAATGACAACCCCCAAAAGGTTGCATTTGAAGTTCTAAATATACGCCAGCCACGTGTATAGCATTTCTTTAAGGATGGATGGTGCTGATTCGGCTCCCTTCTATCGTCATGATGGAGACCAGTAACTAGAGAGTGATGGAGAGGCAATAATGAACAAGTATTGTTTCCACACACAAATGCCTACCATAATTGATGTTTTATTGTGTTTATACAGTGGCCAGCTCAAAAAAATTCTGCTTCAACATGATGGTACCAAAACCACAAATATCCACACAGCTACAACATAATTACTTCAAAGATCAGCTATTCCTCAAGCTCCTACATATATGAACAAAGACATTCGTATGATGGAGACAATGGATTTAGAGTGCTTAATTTTTATCTGTTCCGATGTAAGACACACAGGATTCCTACTCTTACCTGAAAACCAAGTCCATTCCAATCTGAATTAAGAACATACTATTTCTTATTATTTAATACTATCTTTTATCTTATTGGAAGGCAAGCAGGGGAATTACATCTCACTACTGAAAAGCTAAAACGATTGAATATGCTCCTCTTCTTATTTAGAAAGGATGTTCAAGAAGCTGCAGAGGAATTCCATTGACTAGTACAGAAAGACAGATGCCTGGTTTTCTTCAATGATTTCAAAACTTCTGTCATAAATTCTTTGAGTTAGGATGCTTGCCATTAGCTTGTAAGATCAAGAAGAGAAGCAAACCACCAGCTTTTTTTTTTAACTTTATTTCCTCCCTATTAATTAAGCTTGGATGAAGTGACTGAACAATGATCACTCCCTCATTAGCATCACCCAGTTTTCAGACATTCTTTGAAAACAAAGCATTTCAACCACCTTCCTCAGACCACGTTGTAGACTCCACATCTGTGTCTGTTTCGCTTCACTTAGTGAATACTAGTTCCAGGGAAATACAGAGCTAAGGGCCAACAATTAAAACACACAGAAGTAATACTTTGATTAAATACCACACTTGCACTCATACATTTTGATACAATTCTAGATATCTGAGACTTCAGAAATGGAAGAATTTTGAAAAAGACTGGACAACTATTTGAATGTGTAAGGGACAACAATGGAATTTTGGACATATCGGCTCCAGATTTAATTCTATTTAGGACAAAAAAAAATCAGGGCAGTTGTATCAAAACTTGATTTGTTTTGTCAGCTTTACTTGCATGTGTACCCTCTGGATATCTTTGGTTATTTCAGGCTTCCTTTTCTCTCAGGAATATTGAATGTTCACAGTCCAAGCTCCTTCTATTATCTTAAAACTCAAAAKGACTTCAAACAGATAGCAGAGAGGAATAACAGAAGTGGAGAAAACTACTTCAAGAAACTTCTAAGAGGAGAAACCTAACAATCTTTATCATGTCTTAGGCCGTTTGTTCTTCAATACACACTGTAGAACATATACTTATCCTGTAACTCCAGTCTGTAAGTCTTGTAACAGTGTGAAGAAACCATTTAGGTCTGCTGGAAAAGTCTAAGAGGTAACAGTGGCAAGTCAGAATTAATTAGATTGACCCAATATGTTCCAAATTTGGCTAACAATAGACCGTTGCAACATTTCCATCAGAGAGTTTCAGAAATAGGAAAAACAAATAGAAGAGCTACAATTTACCCTGTTACTTTGACATTAAACATTCAAGGACTGCAAGAAAGTATGCAAAAGTTTGCTGAGCAGGTACAAGAGGAGATACAGATAGATTTTRGCCATATAAATATTCCTGTGAAGTTGGTACCCTAACTGATCCATCTGTATGTTATTAAGTTTGCAATTGCTTTATGCTAAGTATAAACTTAAAATAAATTTGAAATAAGCAGAATAGAGTATACCTAATATTCAGGGAAACCCTCCTCTTCCATTTTCTTAAATGCTTCCAATAAGTGTTAGTGACTGTCCTTTTGCCCTAAATCTCTCAGACTTTGGAGAATTTACTACATTTGAATAACCTAAAGAGATAAGTGATTACACGATTGCTGTGTGGTTTTATGCATAAATGATATAAATAAAAACACAAAGACTATTCTTCTTTTACACTAATCACTATTTTCCATTTGCAAATATATGGATAACATGTACTGGTAATAAGTGGAGGTACTGCTTTTTTGCAAGTTCACTAGCAAACATAGTTTTTAATTGCTCAGAAACATTAACCAAACTAGTTGAAGTTGCAAGAACTCAATCAAGTGCATATATTGGTATGGTATAGGCGTGTCTTTTTATATGGGATAACCCTTCTCTATGGGTAGGTTTTCTAAGATAGTCCTTCAAGGGAGAGTGGGATGCTATATAACCAGTTTTGTTTGTACATTTGCTTCTACATCTCTTATTTACATAATGCTGTGAAGTTTATAGTATACCCAGAAGCTGCCAATTTACTCCTCCTTAGGCATACATGGATGAAAAGAACTGCACATAAAATAGTTTTAGCAAATATTAAATAGAGGAGGAAAATAAAAACTATTATGCTGTTAGAAATACGCATATGGTCTTTAAATTGCTTTTCAGTGCATGAATATACTTCCAATAAGAAAAAAGTGCATCAACTGTTTAGGTACTTTTAAACCATGACTGTTTTAATTTCTTAATCTTCCTACAATAAATAGGTAAAGCTTAAATAAATCTTTGCCTTACAATACTTATCACCAGCAAAACAAGTGTGTTAAATGTCACTACCAAACTTCACTTTCCAGAAAGTAACACTTTTGAGCAAAGACAATGGAGAGAAATACCCCTTCAAAAATATAATTAGGATTTGCTATCTCAGGTATTAGAAAACAGCTGAAATCTCTGACTGTGGCTCATAGGCTATATTTGATTCACTCTCTAATTCTCGCTTCTCACATCACTTAATTCTGTAGTAACAAAAAGTTTAAGAAATGATATAAAAGTTCAATTTCAAACACAAAATATATTGCAAGAGTAGTACAAAGGAGGTAATATGATCTTAGTTTATACTTGACCCCCACCTCTCGCAATAAACTGAACTAGTAGCAGTTCGGTTATTCTCTCACTGATTTCCAGTGAAAAAATATTGCAAAGAATCATATTAAAAATGTAACTTGAATCTCTAATCCTTTGTATAGTCAAACATTCTGCAGACACTACTCTGTGGTTTTACTCTCTGTAGGATAAAGCAAACAGATCTAGATTGGTGGTCTTCTGTAAGTCAGTTCTTAAATTGATGCATTCCTTTGAAATGCTACTCATTGGGGGGATGAGAAAGGGGAGAATTGCTTTTGAAAAAAATAAATTATTCAAATGAATGTAGTATGCAACATGGGAAAACTTTTCAAACCACAATGAGTATGTGTCTGAGAGTGTGTACATGTGAGTGTTCAGATTTAATCTGTATGAAATTAACTCACTAGCTAAGGAAATAAGTAGTGGGAATTAGTAGATAAAAATGTGAAAAAAATCAAGAGAGACATGTATTATGCAACAGTTATTTTATATCCTTGTCTTTTTTTTTAAATTCTAGAACGCGTGTTATCAGTTTATCTCTATACAATATTTGACTCTGTTTTGAACTAACAGTAATACTCAATTTCAATGAGCACTATTGATGCTAAATGTTGCAATAAGCAACATTTTTAAAGTAAGAAACAGTTTGACATTGTTTGCAGCATATTTCATCAAAATGAAAAACAAATTTTTCTATTTAAAATTTTTGCAGAGCATTTATTCACCCTGCTTTCTTAGATATTTTCAATATAATAGAAAAATAGGAAAGCCAAGCTACAAAACACATAATACACTTAAAGTAGAATTTGTATCATCCTGAATTAGCTCACAACCAATTCTTTTCAATGGATTTAGTAGAGTTCATTTTTGGGAAGCTTGATCATTCAACTCCAATATCAGCAACTTTCTTCTAGTAAAAATAATAAATACTGCATTTGAAATTTGACAGTGATTGATGAAGTTTGTCTTTAAATGTCAGACTTGTATTTGGTGACTCTAAAACTCTCACCATACAATAACGTTCAAATAATCTTAAAGTAACTTATGTAGCTAACTGCATTAATGTTAGTTTTTTATCAATGAATCTCTTTATTTTTGTCAAAGCCTTGTTTGTAAGCTTCATGGTTTCATCCCACTTGTTTCTCTCTGGACTTGTGTATGTCTCCAAGTTCTCAGTATACTGCAAGATTGACTTCAAAAACCTTTAAGAAATAAAAACAAAGGAGAAAACTCATTAAAGAATAAAAGAAAAAGGCACTCAATGACTGACTTAAAGATGCTACTTTCTCTGCATTTGCAGATCTGCCTCTGGGTGATCAGCACCGTAAGTTTTCTTCTACTTCTGGAAGAGAACCACTCTGTCACTCTCACAGTAAGAAGCAGTGATTTTCATAACTGCAATGAAACACTGCCATGCAAAGAGTGTGGTGATATAATGTGCAACATAATTTTCCCTGACAAGGCCTCCTTGCCTTTCACAGACAAAAGGCCTACAATATCCAATTAGCTGTTAACTGACATATTGACACACGAGTAAAATTCCCCACATAATAAACACAGCTTTTATGCATTAATATGGTTTGAGTATGCAATTATTCTCTAGTTTTACTAATGAGAATTCTAATAAAAACCGAAAACGTCAATAATTGGASGATATATTTTCAGCTAAGTTATTTTAGTTCTTGTATGAGATATAATGACAATTGCAATAACAAAAAGATGACTGACAACGTATTGAAAATTATGCTGTTAGGTTTTACTTTTTTCCTTGAAAGATTTATACTACAGATCAAATCTACTCAAATGGCCATGAAAGCAATATGTACAACTCCCTATCTGCATAATGTAAATACTTACTTTAGATACTGCTGATAATCAAAAGGATTCTTCTTATAAACCGAATGGATATTGACTAGTTCTAGAGTTATCAGCACTAAGATCAGACGTAACACAGGTGACAAAAACTTAATGCTAGAAATAAGCAAAAAATATTTAATGATAAACAAATTAAATTAAATCAAATTAAAGTAAAATTGTTACTATAAATCATTCTTCCAACTTCTGAACCCATTCTAAAAAGCTGGATAATGAATGTGGAAAAAAGAAAGACAGTTAGAAGTCCATGAGTGAAGAGTAGAGCAAATACCAAAACTATAAGCAAACTAAGACTATAAACTATGAAACAATAACAAAAATGAGGAAAAAGAGAAATACACACACACACACACACACACACACACACACACACACACACACACAGAGAGAGAGAGAGAGAGAGAGAGCGCGAGCGTGCGCATACGCATGTTAAGGAAGCCTCTCCACCCATTACTCCAAAGATAGTAAGACGGAGTTAAACTAAATTACCAATATGTACTGTAAACTTAAGCTATATTTCTTAAATAACACAGTTACTGTCTTGAGGAATATCACCTGGCCAATGAATTTAAGCTTATTATTTCCCTAAAATAACAATCAAAATAAATAAGTGGATGTAAGCACACAGCCAGGGCTCACGTCTAGCCATACCTCCGCCCTTCTGCAACACAATACACTTTCTAAACAGTTATGATTAAGGCTTTTAAATGCCTTTAAGATAAATTACTCTGAAACACTAAAGTTTATACCTCTCTTCCTATCTTCCCCTTCAGTTTTTAAAGAAGATTCATAAATCCTTGGAAAGCATCTCTGAATGGGAACAAAATTAATGGAATCCTAAAAAAAAAATATCTCTTTCATCTGTACAGATGACAATCAAGCTATGATAAAAAGCAGTAGAACTAAAGAAGATAGACTGGATTTTTGAATTACCAATTCTTCCTATTTAGACATAAAAAGTGCCATTCAAGTCTGAGTACAGTGAGTTAAAATAATTTCAAGACCCTAAAATTTAAATATTTTTATTTGAAAGCTTATAATTTCCAGGGAAATACCATAATTTAAAAAATACTAATTAATCTCCAACTTCAGATTTTCTTGTTTTTTCAATATTAATACATAATGAAAATATGTACACATAAACTTCTAAGCAACAGCAGTATGCCACCACCCTCTCATAAACCTAGCCACAAAGTGAAGAAAAACCATCATCCAACCTGTTTAACATTCTTAGATAGTTATGCCTCTGACGAGAACGCAGAGTTTTGTTTATCCACTGTTTATATCTCAACTCAACGCTCACAATAACTTGTTCTGACACTTGATGGCACTGTGTGCTTATTTTACGGAGAACCCCCACTATTTCCAGAACAGACCGTGGCGAGTAAAGCGTGCAAATCCGAGTATCACAAAGCTCAATCAACAGCCTTCAAAACAAGAAATAATTATTAGTTTCAATCTTTTGCTAGCAGAATTTAACATTCATATTCAATTTCATATTCAGCACAGTTTGAGTAATAATGTTCTAACTCAGAAAAGTTGGAAGCAGATTACTGTTACCTGGTGACTCAAAAAAGCAAGATCTATGTAGTATGAGCAGTGACTATGTTCCCTATTACTTTATTGAATATAATTACAAAACTGCTAGTAATAAACATGTTTCCCAATTCAGATCAAAGAAATACAGTCACAATAAACAAAACTGCCTATCTGAAATGATACACTGTACACATCAAATCACAACATGGTTGAGGTTGAAGCTTTCCACTACAGTTAAATTCATAATGAATAAGTACCCACCATTGTAAAATCCACTAAAATAAATGGTATTARCTAACACCTCCATTAGTGTGTGGTCTTTCTTTTGGGCAGAACAAGCAATAAATATACAAGATTCTGTAACATGCAGAGGTGAAGCCATTGTTTTAAATCAAGACCACACCAGATGACACTTTGTTAAAACACTCAAAACCTTTCTGCAGTCATATCCTGCTCTGCTAACAYGTTACACATCATTTTAAATATGCAGATCTTAGAGAAGTGTTTTTTCACCTTCTTCATGCCCAAATAATCTTTGGAACAACAAAACAATAATGAGTACAAGTGATAAAGGCAGAAAACTCTACAAATGGCTTTAAGCTTTAGTATTCAAGCTTTTTCTAATTAATGAGAAATGTTGACAGATTGATGGGTAATAAATAGAAGGGACCCAGACTACAGAAGTAAAGCAACAGGTATTACCCTGTTTGCACTGTTCTGCTCATATCTGATGGGGTTTGATTAGAACATACTAACTCAGACACAGGGCTCTTAAGACTGTCACAAGAGTGCCAATTAAAAGCCCAAATGTTTTGATTATTATTTCAAATTAAATATAATTGGAGCTATCAATATACCTCTAAGTATGACAATAAATRTAAACATGTTATTTTCTATTTCAGAATCTTGATATTAAAGCATATAAAGTAGTACGTAGAGATATATCACTATTTTAAATGTCATGCATAACTGTGACATCAATCACAATAAAACAAAATTTTGATACAATATTAGCACATAAAACAGATTAAAACTAACTTAATCTAGCAAGCACAGAAATGACCTGATATATTTAAAACATTTTGCTTCTTCAAATTTGAAAGAAAACTAGTTATTTTTTCCATGCTAATTTCAAAACAAAGCCCTTCTGTCCCAAATCTGTTCTTCATTTTGAAGACAACCCACAGCTGAACAATTTTTAGATTAAAACAGCAGCAAAGTTGGAAAAATGCATGCAACTGCTCTAAAAATAGTAGATGAATAACTTAGGGATGAAATTTCTTGTATTGGGTTGTTCACAGAAGCAGTAGGCAAAAGGGAGTACATAAAGCTTACCTGTCTGTTTGGTCACTATTCACTGGATCATCTGAACTGCAGTAATCCTGGGGCATATATTGCCGCAACTGAGAGAAAACTTCAGCTGTCTTTAAAACAGAAGTAGTAGCTTCAGCATTTCCTCCAAACCTTAAAACAAAACAAAAAATTAAGATTTGAGATGAAAACAAAGCATAGTGTTTATTATTAGTCTAAACAACAGAGATCAAGATGTAAATTTTTTTGGTAGAAGTATATTCAATATCTGGTCTCTGTCTCATATTTCAGTTCCTTTCTCTCTATTTTATGAGCATGATTTTCTTTAACTCAAAATTACTTTCTCTCACTATCACTCTTCTGAATCCTTCTTAATCCTTTACTCTTTAATCAAAATTCTGAAGCACATTGAGTACATACCAGGTGCACTGAATTTTCATCTCTCAGCTTTTCCTGTTGGCTTCTCAGATGAATTTCTCTAAATCAGTACAATTTTCTCCAGTGATGTTATTAATGATTTCCTCCTTTTCAAATCACAAGAGAATGTTACATTCTTTTTCTACTTAATATCTTGTGTAAAATCTTCCACTGATTTGGCTCACAAGCCCTTTTTCAAACAAGCAACTGTTTTCTGTTTTTCCTCTGGTAAGCCATCTTATTGTCTTTGCTCTGATTGGCTCAAGCTCTAGTTTTACTTCCTAACAGCTCCTTCAATATCTCTTCAGAAACAGAACTGAAACTGCTGCATGTTTCAGATGTGTCCTCATTCCCTTCTAGTTATTGCACTGACTTCACTTTTTACAGTACCTTATGCATATTGATGTGTATAGCATAGATAAAAGCTTAAAAAAAACCAAACCAAAACAAAAAACAACAAAGGGAGACAGTAGAAACCAAAGCAGTTGTGAGAAGATCCCTAGTAAAGTATTTGAAAAGGGCGTATCACCATCTCAGTTTCCATTGTTCAAAACTATTTCGGGAACTATCTTTTTTAATAGCAGATATATACCCTTTAATTGCTTGAACTTGTTCCTCAGGCACTATTGGTAACTCCAACCATAAGTGAATGCTCTTCATACATTCCAGCACCTAAGAATTCAAAATGTACCRTAAAGAATTTTTGTAAAGGGTAGTCATTGACATATTGGACAATATATTTTATTTTTCTTATTATAAGGGGTTATTTTAGAAAAAATATCTGCAATAAGTAGTAAGTTGCTTGTTCGGTAGTTGTATTTGCAGAACAGCAAACATTCAGGTAAGAATAAAACTGTACAATAATCCAGAAAACACAAATGCAGCCTGAATGCCTCAACAGAAGGAATACTTAATTACTTCTCCTTTAAACAACTCTAAATTTTGTGCAACAAAACTTGAAAGCTCATTAAAAAAAACAATGTAAAACAGACAGGAGGCTGCCTCAAAATTCTAACTTTTTAGGAAAATCAAAGCACAAAGACAATAGACCAATTTCAAGGACTCATGAATTCAAATGCTTCAAGGTGGAAGTACCTACCTGTTTTTTGAGGCGGGAAATTGGATGAAATCGAGAACAGTAACAACTTGCACACTTCATCAGTTGTTTTATGACCACATGTTCCTGATTTATAGAATAATAGACAATACATAACATTTTTTAAAAACTAAGTCCCAATCCTATGCAGACTTAGACTTATGCTTAACTAAGTAAGCCCCTTAGAATACTGAAGTCAACTAAGACTTCCAGATGTGTGAGGGATGAAAGCAGTAACAAGCACACTGAGTGTTTAAACCTTAATTTCTTTGATACACTTTAGCTCTGAAACCTGACAGCAGTAACCATGTATTCTCTTAATGCAGCAGCATGCAATATATCTTGAGAAACAAAGCGTTTCCCAACTCCTAACAAATAGAAGATTTATCTCAAAGTTTGCTTTATCAAATTGAAAGAAGGTAATTGTAAATATTAACAGGAACTTGGAAGAAATAAAGGTAATAATCACTAACGTTGAGAAACCTATTGCTAGAGAAGAAGTGGGCACAAATTCACCTTACAGACTGCAGACACAAACCACGTGTCCATTACTGTTCCACTTCTATTATTTACRGTGTCTCAGAGAGAAACAGAATCTTAAATCTTACATGCCTCAATGGCTGAACTACAATGGTTCTATGTATCTGCTGAATTACCAGAAAGGCAAACAGGATAGGTGTCAACACAATCTGACAAAATGAAGTGGCATCTCTATAAACTGTAAATCAACCGTGTGAATAAGGAGTGCTTAAGCTAACAAATTAAGCTACAATAAGAAAAAGTAACCTTTGGGAAAGCCTTTTGTATGTATTTCACTGCAATACTAGAGAAACACATTTTCACARTTTGTACTCGGGAACACTGTATTTACACAAAAAGTGACTATCAAGAAAAATGCAGTTTTAAGACTCTCAAAAGTTAGATCTGGCATTCAAAACAAATCATTCTGACAGCATAACATTGATCCCTACCTTAAAAACAACCACGTCCTCATCTGAAAATCTGCACAGAAGTGTGACTGCAAATGCAGCTATCTGATTGGCTACTTCTCTGGGAAAGGCTTTTAGACTGATCTCTCCATGGCTTAAATGATCTCTTATACGTGGACCTTCCTGGTGGTTCAAAAAATCCCAAAGAAATTCCTGTAAGAGCACAAGCATGTAAGCAGACAGAGCTAAATATATAAAATACCTTCTGAAATACAAGCATGTGATTGAGTCCATAGGAAAAGGACATTTAGACGATCAAAAAAAAAAAAAAAAAAAAAAAAAAACATGCATGCTGTGCTTGTAACAAAAAAGGGGACAACTCTTCCACCTTCCTAGCTTCTGAAAAAAATCAAAACTAACATATAAACTATTTCATGACAGATAACATCTGATCACCTTTGGTTTTGTGTCCCAGGTTCTTCATAACTCCACTGCCTCTGGCACCCAGTGCAGTAAACTCAGGTCTTCCCCTACAGTCTCAAAGGCCTCTAAATTCTATGTTCCTGCTTTTCAGGTTCCTTAGCTGTTTAGGTGGCAAGAGGCAGGAAATGCTCTGGAAGGTTTGTAGCTACCTTTGCGCCCTCTACACAGCTAGGATAAGTTGTCTCCCAGAGGAAATTAGTTTTGATTTTCCCTGAGTAAGACACCAGTTTTTCCTTCTACACTACTCGGTCGATTTTCATGATTCTAGTAGGAATCTCTTCGAGACTTATTTTTCAGCCAGACGGATATTCTCAAATCTCAACCCAATACAGCACGTTCTGTACTCCTTTGTATCCTTCGCACTGGAAAAGCTAAGATGAGGAGCTTCTGATTTTAAGCTGCTAGAGAGAGGCTATGTGAACTGAACAAACATTATGCCTAATCATAAATATATTGCTAAATAATTTAAAAAAAAATCAAAACACTTGCCATTGCAGGTTCTTCAAGAACTAATGGAAGCTGATTGATTTCTTCGTTATTCAACTGTTTTGCTAGCATCTAGAAAAAGTCATTTAAATAGAAAAGTTATTACTGAAGCCAGAACAATCACAGGAAAAACACCAACTTAAGCAGTAAACTTCTCTAACAATAAGCAATTACTCCTCCAACTCAGAATCAAAGTGCTTATTTATTTTTGACAAACAATTTGAGATAATTGAAAAGAGCCAAAAATTTTGAGGTCTTCAACTTGCAAACTTTATTTGTATTCACTTCAAATGCATGCATCTAGGGGAAATGACTTTCTTTTTTTCTGTGAGATGAAGAAATATAACATTAAAACATTTAGAAGAAATTAAAGTCTGTTCATTAAAATTCTGACATTATATTAGAAAAAATGACAAGTACCTCATCAAAAGTGGTGTAGAGAGCAGAAGACTGTAAGAGAAGATAATATAATTAATGTTTAAAAGAAAACAATTAACTAGACTTGTATATGGAATTTATATTTATTCATTTACATCAGAGAACAGAAGAGTGCAAACAGGGAAAACCAGTTACAAATGAAAAAAGGGACTGCTGGACTTCTTGCCAATTTTTTAAAAAATAAATTTAACATGACCTACTTTGCAACATAAACTACTGTGATTGACTATTAACATTCAAGTACTTTTTCAAGTCTCTTTTACTATCAGACATATGTATATATTTTTTTTAAAGAGACATTGGCAAAACTCTACTGAAAATTTATAAATGATGTCCCCCCATTTTTTTTTTTTGGGGGGGGGGGAATGTTAAAAAAATGTAAGTGTTTAGAAATCGTGTTTCTGGAATAACTGTTTTGAAGCACTAATTGTTAGTCCTTAATTATAATTTATTTTAGACAGAAATTTACCTCAGCTGTTAGCAATYGATTTGGACATTTATTAGTCGCAGTGAAGAGCAATCTAAGTCCAACTTCCAGCTGAGGGAGTAAGAGAATCATACAGTCAGCATACCTGAAAAAATAAGAGAAATACACAAAAAGTTTTCCCCCTTTTAGAAATATAATCCAAGTTGAAATTAGAACCATCTCAGAGAATCAGTCTTAGAACATAGAAACTCTCAGCCACACAGCCTGGAACAAAATTCCTTTGTAATGAGCCCTTTATAAACAAACACTAAATGACTATCTCTGCCCAACAGAATTTGAACACCTAATTCAAACTAGCTCACAGGTGACAGTAACTTAAAAAAAGAACATGGGAAAGGAAGACAAAGTAATGAATTTTTTTAAAACTAAGCAGATTTATATCTGAAGATGTGAATATTTTCCATTTGCTTTGTAAAGTTCTCCTTGCTGGCTTCATCTGCTGCAGTTCCTCTTTTTAGGTTTCAATATCCAGTTCTGGTTTGCACAAACTGAAGCACAGAAAATGCAATTCTCCATGAAATGTTCAACCCAGGGGAAAAAAAATGCAGTATTTGATTTTGGCATTTTGCTGCATTGTAATAAGGAAAAGTTCTCAAAGCCAACAATCAAAATAAAGCAGCAAGTCCATGAACCTTCTGAGAGAACCCCCTGCAATGCTTAACTATATACTGTTAGGCAACAGACCGAACAAAAAGCTTTGAAATCAACAAATCCTGCTGATGAGCATTCTATAAATAATGGGTATTTATAAATAAAAATCTTACTAAGAGGAAAAAAAAATGTTACCTGCCTTGCTTGAAAGCTGTTAAAGCAGCAATCCAAAATGGCAACATTGTTTTTAGGACAAAACTGGACAATTTTACTAGCTCTTCAGCTAAGGAAAGCACTTCATGATTAAGATCTGCAAGTTAACAAAATAACATTACTAATCTCTCTATATGTACAGATTATTTATTTATTCCTAATATATTATTAAAAATACATGATTACTTAAGCATTTATAAAGGAAGACTTAAAAGGATTCAATTTAACTATGCAGTATAATGACAGTCCTATTTAAAATCATAAACTGAATGAATTTAAAATTGCATTTTTTGTGATAATTTAAAATGACATTAAAACAAAGCAGCTAAAAACTCGTGGTTGCTTATTAGTAGGACTAAAAGGTTACACAGCAAGCAGGCCAACTTCTGTTGAGTTGTTCTCCATCTACTTCAGATAAAGTGTAAGATACAATGATCATTTTAATTTGTTGAGAATTAGTACACTAGTATAAACATTCTAACATGACTACTTATTCCTACCTTAGTCATTTTCTGTAATGAAACTTTAGCATAATAAATGATCACTTCGTACTTTAATGTTACCATGTCATGAAACTCACTCACTTATGAACTAACATTATAAATATTTTCCAAGGGAAAGCTTAAATTTGCAAGTGTGATTTAATTGTAGTAGGTATTTTTAGAACAAATAAACATAACAAATAAATAATCAGTTCCATGAACAGACTTTTCACTGGCAAGCTGATTAAATAGCACAAACTAGCTATGACCACCACTAAGACCAAGACTTCACATCTGCTGTTGCTACTTTTAAAACAGCAAGAATAAAGCAGATAAAGTCTGCAGCCAGGGAGATGATATTTTCATCAGACACTCTTCAGGGTAGTAAAGAAGTGTTACTATCCTGTACTCTGTTTCAGCACTATATGCCCTGGTAGCTGCACAGTGCATCTGCTAGGACTCTTGGAGCTGGAACTGGAAGCCACTCATTCTAGAAAGAGTTAAAAATTTTGTAAAGGCAAGCTAGATAATTGTTATATTAACTGCATGCTCACCATCAAAAAATTGGTATAGTTCAAATATTTTAGAAACATTAATGCTACATGTTTCAGTGTGTTACAATGATTTTAGAGTGCAGTACTTTTTATCCAATAGTCAGTACAGCTGTCTGTGTATTAGAAAGTTGTTCTACAAGCATAATTGCTTCATCCAATGACAGCAGGTATCTTAACTAAGAAATTCAATCCTAGAACAGTGAAAAAATGCATTATTTTCAACAGCACTTTTGAGCAATGAAATAACAACGAATGCAGCATAATCAAAACTTGCTAATGTTTAAATACTTGCCTGGAAATACATTCAGCTCCTCTAAGCTAATGAAGGTCACATATGGTCGATGTATTAAAATGCATTTAGTTTGCAGAAGGTATGTCTGTAGCAACTGACCCAATCCTGCAGTTAAAAAAAGCAGCATAGCACAGTATCTAGAGAGAATATCATAATACATTAGAAAAGTTTACACAACTAAGTATTATGTAAAAGAATCAACATTTGTTGGCTAGGGAAAACTTTTTTTTGCTTTTTCAAAGAAAATTAAATGCCTCAACTCAGAAGAGCAGTGGAGTTTAGGCCTTTAATAATTGATTACTTTCACAAACATGAAAAAATAAATGTGGAATTAGTATTCTCTGTTGACTGCTGCTGCTCTTCCTCCTACTCCATTCCTCTGCCTTTTGTTCTCAGTTATTCCCCATTGCCTTAACAGACAAGCAACCAGGTTTCCCAAAAGACCTTAAACTTTTTCAATTTTYCCGTTAGTCAGTTTTATGACTAGTATGCTTTACCAGTTTTATAAGAGCTGAAATATTCTATGGAAATGTGATTCCAACACAAGCAGAAGAACTGAAGGAAAACTTTCAGGATACTGCCAGAAGAATTTGGAAGCTAAGCAAAATTCCAATAGTTTTTTTTTTTTTTTTTTTTTTTTTTTTTTTTTT
>NW_028186568.1:4375077-4383038 GCF_003343005.1 Rhea americana
CTTCAGCTTTGAATAGATTTTTTTTTTTTTTTTTTAAGATTAAAAAATTTATATGCATAATTGCTTTTCAATCTGGTAAGAAAACAAGATTTTTTTGTAACTTACTTCACAGGAATTTCTTCTGGAGAAGCAAAGCCATGCCACAAAACATTTCGAAGATTCAAACCATAAGGAGATCCAATGAATACCCTCAATACATTCATCTAATTGGTAAACAAAGTGATTATTACACGAAGAAATGTGTTATTTGTTATCATGTATCTTTCTCTGATGGACAATTTTCTGAAGTTATTGAGAAAACAGTACTATTTTCAAGGAACATCTATTGTCAAGATGCTTGGTCTCGGCTTGCCACAATTAAAACAAATCAGTATTTGTAATTCCCAGTGTTCTCTGAAAGGAAATCTTTTGTCCTACTTGTACACGCTACAGAATATTATACGTCAAATGAAAAATCAGTTACTACACATTCCAAACAGTTATGGCAGACAGGCAAACAAATGATATCAAGTTTAGCTTGTACTTTTCATAGTATAAACCCAGAATAACTGAATACAAATTAACATAAGAAGCAGTAGAATTTGGATTCAAAGATGGATTTGCAAATCAATTCAGACCAAAAGGAAAATTTTGTTTTTATTTTTTAACTATGAGAATTGAACAATYCCATATACCACCAAAATCCAAGAAATAATCTTTATAAAGCTACTAGACTGGCTGATTATACAAGCTTCTACGGTTCATGTCCAACAGTCTGTTCTAATAGAGAATTTACAGTTGTAAAACCGTATGAGAGAGATTTCTACCATCTGCTCTGTTTAAACAAGTGTTAACATTATCGGATTTTTTTTTTTTTTTTTTTGCAAATGGCAATAGGCAAATTAGTTTCTTCTACTCTGAAAACCTCTAGTGCAGTAAGTGTGAGATAGCATTTTATTACAATTGTGATGAAGGATTGCACAGCTCATTAGAGCTGCACAGCCAATGGAAAATGTGTGTTTTCAAGTAGCACAACTCCGAAGGAGGCAGACAGCTCTGCATCATGTTAGCTGCCATGACAGATGCATCAAATTTTATGTACATGGCAAACAATAAATGCTAACTTGTGGGCGTATCTTTCTCTGTAAGATTTTAATATTAACTATTTTTTGCCATCTGTCCTTCATTGTTTTTAACATGTATATATTGAAAGTTTTCTAAATATGTTACAGTATTTACAAACTCTTCTTCAATGCAAATAATGGCTATGCTTGGAAACCTGTCATCTGGTAAGAAAAAGATGTTACAAAGATCTAAGTGTATGTTACACACTTACTACAGCTTGTCCAAAGATAACTGCAAGCTCCTCAGAAGCAAGCAAATCTCTTAGAAGAAAAGGACAATCTTTACCAATCAGTAAGTACACCTACRAAAAAAAAGGCAAAATAATTTTATATTAACAATCCAATGTATTTCTTTGTATTTCAAACATGCAAATTGACTTTTTTTATGAAATAACATGAAGTTTCATGACAAATTAAAATCTAAGGTACTATATCAAGGGTAAGTGTGTTTATGTTTCCAAAGGAAGGCTTTTCACAGCTTTTGTACACATGCTTTTTCATTATTAAAAAGAAAGCAAAAAAAAAAAACAAAAAAAACCCAGTAACATATAATTAAGGGAATAACTCTACCCAGAACGTAATAGTCAGTTTTTACCCTAATAATCTTTAGGGCTTGCCATTCTTAAGGAAGGAGGCTTATAATTAGTTTTCTGATTTTGGCTGTCCCTGAAGCTAGATTTTATCAAAATTGAGCAATCTCAGCAATTCTGTACTGCTCGGCACCCCAAAGCCTCAGGTGCTTAAGCTTTCCATTCTATATATTCTCCCTGATTATTTATTCCAGCCTTCAGTAACTTTTCATGGCTATTTAAACTTCACTCCTACTCAGTCCAGGGTAAATTGGTTTGTTTAGATGTGAATTAGCTCATTGTTCTCTGCCATTTCCTTCTCAAGAGCTCCTCATAAGGATTTAATAGCCAGCTATTTCATCTGATCTACTGGCAAAACACCCAGGGGTGTGAGGGTTTTCCCTCAGCAACAATGCTTGTTCAGGTATCTGCTGCTCCCTTCTCCCTAGCCTGCCTGCTACTGCTCAGTAGTGCTGCTATCTGTTGAGGTGGTCATGCAGTAGAGCAGATTAAGGAACTGATCCAGCTGAACAATAAAGATGGAAGTAGGGGTAAAAGAAAAAAGGTATCTGGACAAGCTCATCAATTTGGCTTGCCAGTAGGCCTTCAAATATTTGGGCTCACATAACATATGGAATACAAGCAAACACAACAGATAAGCTGTAAGACAGTTAAGAACTATCATCAGATATTGAACCATAGTCTAATATATGTTCTATCAAACATCATTCAAAATACAAGTTTCATAGTACCAGTCAGAATTCCTAAATCATATCATGTATGTACTGCCTGCCTAATGCTTACCATGGCACACCTATAGCAGTACTCTTTAAACTGGAAGAGTGCATACCTTTATGACTACTTGGAGATAAATGGCAGAGGGAATGCATTGACAAGACAAATGTTTAGGATTACAAGTTGGATCCTGCATCTGAGCTAATAGGTCTAGAACTGAAGTTGCTAGCTGGCTTCTAGCTGTTTTTGCAGTGTAAGACTCATCTCCAAACATTTAAACAGATGTATATTCTGCAAACACAGTGTTAGGGAAAGAAGTTTATGTCTAGCAGTCCAGTTGCTTATTACTGCTTCTCCTCACAGAAGGGACTATGTGATCACACCTGCTGGGGAAGGTATGGTGCTACCTCTTTCAGTTAAGTACCTCAGAATAGTGAAGATGTAATATATATGTAGCTTAAGCAAAGTTTGCTCCTCTTTACTGAAATTGGTTAGTGACAGCACTCACGCAAGCTGTGAGTGGGCTGAAGGGGTATCAGAAGATACTTTTGCTAGCACAGCTGAATCCAGGAACATGACCTCATTGAGTTGGACACTTGTTCTTTTCTGAATAGTACTACAGTACAGAATAACCCCACTTTTTCAAAGTGCAATAAAATCCAAGAGCTCATTCCCATCTTATAAAAGCCAAACTGCAATAAAATCCTCCTGCTGGCACTTACATCACCCAAGGCTCGCTCCAAGCACGACGTTAGTTTCATTAAGCCAAGAGCAATTTCTGTAGTTTGCATATATTGTAGAACATCAAATACTTCAAGAAATAACTGTATGATTGAAGGGGGAGGAAAAGATGAAGAATGCTGTGTTAAATATTAGGAAGGAGGAAATCAAACTGTCAAAAAGACAGAGAAACCTGACCACAATAGTCCTCTGTGATACTCGGTGGGTAAATAGAGGAAAAAACCTACTGCCTAGATGCAACTGTAGATGCTTGAAAGGTCACTAACCCAGAATCTCTCTTTAATTTTTTAGGTGCAAGGTGTCTAGTGCCTCACTTCTATAGCCATAATCAACAATAACTTTACATAGTAAAATTTGATATTAGACAAAGTTCATTAGGCTTTACAGAAGAACAAAAATCCTGTTCTTAGGTTAGAGCAGTCCCCAAATACAATCTAATTATAAAGTTAGGAAAATCAAGAAGTGACTATATATCAGGAAAGGACAATTAGTCACAATTCTAAGCATTTTGATTCATTGATCTCTCTTGCAAGTTCTTATACTAAATTTCCAAGATGGGAATACATGCCAAAATAATAATCATCAACAGACATTTCCATACCTCTGTGTAGTTTGTCCACTGGAACCATAATGCATACTGAGCTACAAATTGCTCCTTGGACAGAGATTTGAAATGCAAATTAACAGATTCACATACAGGTCCTAGTGATCGTATGCTTTTGATATAATCCACACTTTGATCTTAAAGTGAAAAACAGAATGCGATTAGAGTACTAAACCTCCCAAAAGTCCAGTTTTTAAAATCTATAGAAAGTAAAATGTGTTACAGTCCTGTATGTATTTCTCACAGAGGMTTTTAATCAGATGATTTAGCAGGAATAATACACTGTAATTTATTGCCCCAAAGAACATACAAATGAGATACAGAAAAGTGAAATTAACGTGAAACTCTGTGCAAGAAAATGTGAAAGTAAAGTGGATTTGTTAGGTTCCATTTTTGTTGAAACATGAAGGACCTAGCTGAAGAAGAGTGCAGAATTTTAAGACAAGCAAGCTGTAAAGCTAATGCAAGTTCAGTGCGTTCAATGAAATTGTACCACTTGCATCCTTTAAAAACGTATAGATGGATGCTTCCAGCTTTTCAATGTGGTATCACCAGTCCTCTTTGGCAAGACATTTACAACCAAAAGAAATTCTTCTAAGGTACTGAATTGTATTGTTTGAGTCAGAAATATGTATCATTTTTATCACCTTCACAGATTAACAATGGTATTTGCATGATGCAGTTTGGCAAATTCAGTTTTATCTGGGCATAAATATTTTCTGTTTTGGTTAAAAAAAATCTACAACTGTTCTACACATATAAATGAAATCGAACAGTACTGCTGTAGAAATGACAGTCTGGGAAGCAGAACCCGAGAAGCAACAAGGAAAAGATGTGTATTAAAGATGTGTGCAGGGTATTAAACTTACTGCAAAAAGAATGTGAAGAATACAGTGAAAACAGCTATGAGGTCGGAGAGGAGCCGAACTGCTCCCCTTTGTATAGGGACGTGAAGTTGGGACCAAAATAAATGAGGAAGCAAAGGAGGAACAACCCAAGTAGCACAGATTACACAAATCTTAGGAATCAGCAATAATGAAATACCAACTACTCATAGACGAAAAGTATAATGTTCCCCCTAGATGAGAACTATATATACTCTAACTGCAGTGAAAATAATGTTATACTACAACAAAATGTCATAATAAGGCTAGGATTGCTATGAACTGCACTAAGCCTCTGCATCAGTCTTAGATGTATTGTTACCATAGCGGGCAAACACCAACCTGATTCAAGGTAACACACATGATCCGTAATAGCTTGCCAACATACTTTACCATTTTCAGACAAAATTTTATTAATATCATAGGTGTCTTTCTTCTCAAATCCAAGTTTGCAAATCACATAATATACATCAGGAGAAAGACAAGTAGTGACAGGCTCTGATAATGCCATCTGGAACAAAAAAAAGAAAGAAAAGCGCTTGCATTAATTAAGAAAGCATATTTGAACCAGAAAATTACTAGTTCAGGATGCCCATGAATACAGATACACAGGGAGCAATACAAGAGCTGTTCTGCAATACAATTCTCATCTATGCATACCAGGAAAGGAATTCTGATCAAAACAACCATCTGGAAGAGTGAGAAGAAGGGAAAGAGTTAGTCCACTTGAATAAATCCAGAGTCCTGAATGGTGTATTTCAGAATAGCTTACGAAAGCTTATGAAAAGAGAGACTGAAGCAAAATATCACAGTTCGTATATATTGTTCTGCCAAACAGAACAGAGTTTATTCTTGAAGTAGCATCAATTTCTAGACAACCAACAACTTCAATCCTTATAACCAGCAAAATCACTGAGAAGGAGCACTTAAATTCCACGTGAACAGGAAGTAACCGTAGAACAATCCAAATATAATGTGCCATTAGTTTAAATGGAAAGACGGAACTGATCAGAACCAAAAACTTAAATCAAAGATTAACAATGAGTATTAAAACTAGAGTTTAAGAGCAAAATGGATTACAAAACACAAGCGAAAGTAATGTAATCCAGTACCTGCAGAAAGTGACCTGTAATTATTTTGTCTAAAGTGATTGTTTTACCTAAGCAGGTTCAAAATTACCAGAAAATTCTATTCTCTCTGCTTCATGTTCTAATCTTCACGACCCTAACTTTTAAATGTAACAGAAGTTTAAACCTCACCAATTGCAAATTTCTTGAAAGGAAACTCCAATTACTAAGCACACTGCTTCTTCACTTTGTCTCCAATATCCAAATTTCCCAAAACTATTACAGGTAGTAGGAACACTTTAAATAAGATTTCAAGAAGCTTTAAGCTATGTTCATAAAACCAATATAGAAACAGTTAAAAAATGTTATTATTTCACAGATGAGGTAGAAAAAAAAGATCTCGTGAGCAGTTCTCTGTTTCAGTGTTAGATTAACCARTGTAGCAAGAACCACTGACAATCTTCCATTTAAAATTTTGTTTGCAGAATTGGCCAGTGTAATTAAAAATACTTACTCTGAAATCTCTAATGCTCTCTTACAGAACTCATAGCAGTAAGAATAACAATCATCGATCTCTATGAAACATTTCTTGAGCAAAGAATTTGTAAAGTTTAGAACTGTTCATATTGAGGAGGAGGAATCTGGTCTGGATTTAGTTAAGACAAAAAAAAAAAAAAAAAAAAAAAATTAAAATTTCAAAAAAAAAAAAAAAAAAAAAAAAAAAAAAAAAAAAAAAAAAAAAAAAAAAAAAACTTACGCTTTCCCACTAATGAAACAGGAAGGATAGGAACGAACTATGGAACTGTCAAAAAAAAAGTATCACAACAAACATAAAAGGCATTCATTAATGTTAAATAACAAAAGAAACTCAAGTATTTTTTCTCTCTGTAATCAGGTGTTAAAATTGAGCATTACAGGACATAATTCCTGAATTCATGGCTTCAAGYAGAGACTATCTATATAGATAATAGCACCGCATAATTACTATACTTTCTAGAAGGAACTGACATTAGGTGCGATAGGAGATTAGGTACCATTAAAAATCCACATAAAATGTTCATAATGTAAGCCAGCCTTCCACCTTGTCTTGAAGCACCATCAGAGGCAAAAAYTGTCGGGACAAAGACTGTCAGGACGCGACAGCAAAACTACACTGCTATAGTAATTACTTTCTGAATAAACAAAGAGGTAGGTAAATAGCACAGAAAAGCAGCCGCAGAGCATCTGAGGCAGCTCCAGGTTTTTGCTGGTCGCGGAGCCGACCCTCCCCGCGCACGCTGCCGGCCGCCAGCAGCAGCAGCGCTCCGAGGGTCCCGACCGGGCTCCAGCGCAGGGCCGCAACCCCCAGCCGGGGGCGCCAGCCCCTCCCGCGGGACCCAGCGGCCGGCGCAACGGCCGCTACCTGCGTCATGACTCGGCCCTCCCGCTCATGCGTCATGACGTCAGGGCCGCGCACGCGCGGCGCCGCGGCTGGCTCGCGCGGGAAGGGCGCCGCCCTCGCGCGGGCTGGTTGCAGGCCGCGGGGCGCGAAGGCGGCGGCGTCCTGGTGCCACCTGCCCGCCCCTGCCGGGGAGCGGCGCGGCTGGCCGGGTGCCATGGAGAAGCACTCCAAGCCGGCGAAACTTGCCGCCCCGGCGGGAGGAAAGCGGCGCCAGCACCCGCACGATAAAGACAGCGTGAGCGGCCGGGGTTGCGCAGGCGGCTGCCAGGGTGGAGCGGGAGAAGCAGGTCCCCGGGGGGCGCCCCGCCCCGCCAGCCCGGGGGTTGCCTGCGGCGCCACGCCGCGCCGCTCGCGCACGGGCCGGGGCGGATGGGGGCGGCGCGCGGCGGTAACGGCCGCAACCGCCGCAGGGCGGCGCGCGGCGCCTCTGAGGCGAGAACGTGGCGGGGGCCCGTTGCGCTTTGGGAATGGAGGAGCCTTGGGTGCTTGCTGCCCTGAGGCAAGGGAGACTTGGGAAGGAGGGTCCAGCGTTTGGGAGGGACACGGGGCTGGGTGTGCAGCTAAAAGGTCCGTCCGTGAGTGTGATCTTGAGACAACTTAAACCAGATCTAACTCTTTTCTAGATGCCTTCCCCTCTTTGTGGCTTTATAAATCCTTCTCTCTCTCTCTCTCCCTCCCTCCCTCCCTCCCTCCATCTCTCTCTCTCTCCATCTCTTTCTCTCTGGTTTGGTTTCCTCTACCCCTTTCTACCTGGCCTGAGGTAACACATCCACCTAGCAGCTGGTATGTATGTCATCTTAAGTCTCCTCAAGTTTAA
>NW_028186568.1:4383152-4389983 GCF_003343005.1 Rhea americana
CAGTCTTTCCAACCTGAAGTGCTATGTTTTTATCCCTTTTAAGTTAGAGAGAGACGTATTCTTCTTTGGAGGAAACATTCAAGACATGATTTTGTAACTTAAAGCAACTATTTATTAATGTACCTGTTTTAACAATCAACAGGTACATTAATAAACAGTGGTTCTTTCAAATATCAAAAGCTCAAAAGCTTTTCTTCCACCAGCATACTTACTTTCATGTCCAAGGTTAGGCCAATTCAGTAGGGTTTGCTGAAAGGCAAAATACTTGGTTGTTCTGTCTTACGTGAGAACCTTACTGGCAAATACTGTCTTTTCACRCAGCTTTCTGGATGAGACCTGACTGTTAGAGCGTATTGTATTTCTGAATATAAAATGTCAAACTGTTACACCCAGTCTCACTGGGTAAAATGTTGTGAAAACTTATCTCACTGCTAATAACAGTGCAACTTGAAAGTAACAGCTCTGTTTGTAGTCTCGTGCTATTGAAAGAATTTTTCTGTCCGTAGTAATTGTGCGCTCTGAAGATGTTCTGACTGTTTTCTTTAGCCATGATTGCAAAGAGTTGCTATTTAGACTGTTTTCACCTTCACTAAAATGAACTGGCATGCTCATCCGAGCAGCTCAGATGGCAGAGTTGAGGTCCTCTGTTAGAAGGTTTGTGATGAGCAGGTAAGGGGTATAACCTTTATGTGACTGAGCTTCAGTCAGAAGGTAACGAGCATTCATAGCCTAGGTGCATGTGTGTTTGCTCGTTGCATTTTTAACATACTGTAACTACTATTCAGAAGCTGCATTGCTGGCATGGTATTAAAAAAATACCTGCAGCTGATTTCCTTTAGAGCTGCTAACATCGCTGGTTTGTAACAGAATTACCTAAGAGTGAGAAACCAAGAGAAAAGCGGGGTTGCATCCTTAGTGTAGACAGGGCTAATGAGCAAATGATTGCTTAGAGAAGTAGCTGCATTGCCTCTGTTACTTCTATGCTTCTGAGACTGAAAGATTTGTGAGCCCCTAAATGATGCATATTCTAAAGTAACTCTCATTAGATCTTTACACTTTCCGTATGTGCATGATTTTTTTTTTCATTTACCCTCTAGTGTCAGCCTCTACTATGCTGTTTGATTGCATTTGTGTTCTCTTCTGGGAAGTAGCTGATTATTTTATATGACCTAAATTCTCTTTTATAGTTGGAAAGCAGAACAAGGGACTGAAGAATCATGAAACTTAAACAGTTAGGAAGCAGCTGGTATGGAAGGCTGCTGTCTGTAGTATATGTCACAATCTTACTGTTTCCTGGTGCTTTTCTGTCTCTTCTTTGCTTTGCTATCTTTTTATAGTTCTGTTTCAAGCAGGCATGGAGAACAACAGATTATATATTCTGTGTGTGTCATCAGATTTCCTGCTTGCATTCATGTTATAGGGCCAAGTTCTACTGTGTATATCAAAAGGAATGATATTACATAGGCTGRATGCAGAGCACAGCTGGGTCTTCAGAGTTTTGTTTTTTATGTTCCAAGCTAAATTGTAAAGACTGGAAAGAGGAACGTATTTACTCCTGTTTGAAAATAAACAAATTGAAAGTAATACATAACACATGAAATTTGTATATTAGCTTCACAAAGAATGAGAACAAGTAAAATTACCTAGTAAATGAACTGGAAACAGTTAACAGWCTCAGACACATACCATAGTTATACAATCTTTTGCTTATCAAATAGGCAGGATTCAGAGTGCTGATGTGTAGCATTTGCTCAGCTGAATTTAATGGCAAATTTCAGTGGAGAAGAAATAAAAATTGAGCAGAAGTTAATCACCGTTCTCATTTTCTGTGAGAGCCGTAGTCCCAAAAAAGCCAGAAGAAGAGACCTTGGTTTTCTAGGTTTTCAACTTTTTTTTTGTAAGATACTCCTAAACTAGGTATTTTCTTCATTATAGAGCATAAAGTATTATTTACAAACTGTTAAGTGCTAAAGTATTGACATGTGATGCTGACCTTTTTATTGTTTTGCACAGATGAAAGAAAAAAGGAAACAATCAAATACTGAAGCTTCAGGTATAGCTCCAGTGGAAGAAGACTCTTTTACAGATATAACTAGAACTGAACTATTGACTTTGAAAGCGAACAGGACAAAGATAAGATACGCCAATACATACAGACTGGAGCCATATAATAAATTTCGAGATTATGTAGTAAGAAACAAAGCTCAAGAGATACTAAYGGTATGGTATGATTTTAACAGACTTACTGCTTAATTTAACTGCAGAAATAATTTCAGTCTTGCAAGGGCTATATGATAGCATTTGGTGCTTAAATTTAAATGAGCATAAATCTTTGCAGGCYTGGATTTTTAGTACACAAATGCTGTTCAAATYGGCTCTGTTCTACAAGGTGCAGAARGCCTTGGGCAAGGTAGCCAGTAAGCACATGCTGTTAAGATGGGGCTGATGCTTCTTAAACTTATTCCCATTTCTAAATTAAAATAAGCTACAGTACAATCCAGAGTATCMCGATCTATCCTGCTATCCAAAGATGCTGATCTTGAATTTGTGTAATTTCACTCCTTCAGTTGSTTCTGTTAATATCACAGGACAGGCATGAAATACTCTTGGTATTTCAAAGCAAAAGTCCAGCAGAAATGAATGACAGTAATATGTTGAAGTAATATGTAGTTGTTACAGTGATACCTTGAAAAGTTATGGTCACTTCTTGCAATTCTGCAGTCTGGAAGACATGCTTTGGATATATGGAACAGGTGTTTGTAGCACTGGTTTCCAGTGAACTGAGCCCAAGTGAAGGAGAATAATACACCCCTGTTTGTTGAATGGAGACTGGCTGGAAAAAAGATAAAACCTTTCAGAGTAAAAATAGTACAACCTTTGCTGYTTGAGAGTCACATTTATATTCTATGTGCCTTTCTATTAATTAGTTCTTTATAAAGAAAATCACTGTAGAAGGTTTCTTGCAAAGGCCACCAGGGTGAAAATTAAGATTTTTTCAAATTTATGTTTTATAGAACAAACTTCAAGAAACTAAATACGATGCAGTTTCTAGTCCCTCTTTATGTGCTTCAATCTCTGAAGAAATACTAGCGGCTATTAAGGAATTGGGCTATGACCGTTACAAGTACGTCGTATCRGTACTAATTGTGGAAAAGGCAGGTCAGGCAATAAATGTGAGCAAACAAATTATTCATAATACCTTCTGCAAACTGAAAACAGTTTTTTTGAACYGTGTCTTCTCTTAGGTGTGCATCCACATTCAGCAGTTAATTAGTTGAAAGTGGATCTTGGAGCCTTTAGGTTGCTTATGGGGAGAAGTCTGCTAAGGGGCTGCTGTTTGTCTGCCTAGCATTGTGAAGGTTGTGGGTTTTGAGTTAAGCAGCCCTGCTGCTCTTTCAGGACATCCAGTTATTTCAGCTGAGTACTCTGCCAGTACAATTGCATGACTGTGCAGCGAATTTTTTTTCTTCCATTGGACTTCGATCTCCAGTCAGTTCAGCACRTGACAGTGCGAAATGATACAGGAGTGACATGGGAAGGAGTGAATGGCAAGAAGAGGGGTGGAAACTGTTTCAGCTGTAGCTGCCACCAAGTAAATGTTTTTGCAACTACAATCTAACCTAAGTAATCTGAATATGGGACATCCAAAACAAGTGACTTTCCTGCACTGTGTCTAAATTTACATGTGTAGAAAGCTCCCTTAGGCACTCAACATACTCTTTGGTATCTTGCTGAGCATTAGAAAACAATTCTAGYTGGAGGTGTTAGTTTGTCATCAGCTCTTCAAACCTCATGTCCTGCTAAGGTGGAACTGCACTTTCTTGTTAATGTGACCAATGTGTTGGAGAGCAGGAAACCTTCAGGTTCAATGGCAGTAGTTTCCATTGTGGTTTTAGCAGCTTTAGTGATAGAGGGTGTTAATGGTAGTCAGTTACTTTCAGATCACTCAACCTAAGGCATTTTAAGGTGAAGCCCAATAAAATAAAAGTGTTTACCAAATACAAATCCTATATGGAAATATTTATGAAGACACCTGAAAAGAAATGAAGTAACTATCTTACTGCTAAGCAGGATGGAATTTTAATTTGTCCTTTCTCACACCATTCTCTGCCCAGCTTGTTCTGTTAGTGCTAGYGTGTCTTGGGGATCAGCAGGTGAGCTCACTTGCCCAGAAAGTAAATATGGACTTTTAATGAGCGTTTCTAACCCTAACCAAACCATAGATAAACTGCCACTCCTTAAAAAGTAAAACACCCTTCTGTGAAATACATTGTTACCTTTTACTCAAGTAGAAGATAAATAGATTAAGTAGAAGATAAATATTGATTTGGTATGGACTGATCCCCTGAACTTATAYTTGAAATTGCAGTTTAAACGGATGCTGGCTTTGATAATGAAACCGGTCTCTCAGAATCACAGAGTCGTTAAGGTTGGAAGGGACTTCTGGAGATCATCTAGTCCAACCCCCTGCTCAGCAGGGTCACCTAGAGCGTGTTAGACAGGGTTGCAACCAGGCAGGCTTTGAAKATCYCCAGAGAAGGAGACTCCACAACCTCTCTGGGCAACCTATTCCAGTGCTCTGTCACTCTCACAGTGAAGAAATTCCCCCTCACGGTCAGACAGAACTTCCTGTGCTTCAATTTCTGCCCATTGCCTCTTGTCCTGTCACACGGGACAACTGAAAAGAGTTTGTCCCYGTCCCCTTGGCACCCTCCCTTCAGGAACTTGTACACATTGATAAGATCCCCCCTAAGTCTTCTCTTCCCCAGGCTGAAGAGGCCCAGCTCTCACAGCTGTTCCTCCTAGGGCAGATGCTCCAGCCCTCTGATCATCTTTGTAGCCCTACGCTGGACTCTCTCCAGTAGCTCCATGTCCCTCTTGTACTGTGGAGCCCAGAACTGGATGCAGTACTCGAGATGAGGCCTCCCCAGGGCTGAGKAGAGGGGCAGGATCACCTCCCTCGACCTGCTGGCAACACTCTTCCTAATGCACCCCAGGATACCAGTGGCTTTCTTGGCCACAAGGGCACATTGCTGGCTCATGGTCRACTTGTCATCCATCAGCACTGCCAGGTCCTTCTCTGCAGAGCTGCTTTCCAGCAGGTCAGCCCCCCTCTCAGTGGTCAGTTACAGTTTAACTTGGAAAATAATTTACCAAAAACAACTGAAAGGCTAGTAAATGGTTACAAATAGACTGCAGTAAGCTGCTGGAGGTGGAGGAGTGGGTATATGACTGGATGGATTTGTTGTCAAAAATGATGCCTAGTCAAATTAATTTGACAGGTACTGTAGGTTAAAGTGCTAACAAGTGAACATGAGAATTGAGGTTTTGGTGCAGCGATTTTTGGATCCAAAAAGGAGTGGAAGGGAGGCTTTACTGTGAAGCAAAAATATGCTTTAACATCAAATACCACTTGTTCATTTTCACTGTGATTTTTCACTTGTTTTTGTTACTTGTAACTCATCTAATGCATCTGTATAATGTTACATATTCTTTTAAAAATGTTAATTTGTGCTATATAGATGTACAAATAGCTTGTTCTTTTCTTTCCTTTAGGTTGCCAGCAGATGGGTCTGGGATGTTCAGAGAGACACTTGGGTTTCAGCTAAGTGTGAAACTGAAACCTTTATTGCGCTGGCTCTGGTAATGGCTTGTTATTATGAGTAATACTCTAAAAGCCACCTGTGTTTGAGCGTTACAGTACTTGGTATATTTGAAAATCTTCAAAACATTATTATTTTAGCACTGAATTTTTAGCCTAACACTGTTGGTACATTGAAGTTGACATATTTCTGCTATTTTTACCTATTTTCTTTGAAAAAAAAATTGTGAAATATCTATGTTTGAGTACATATGGGCTTCATCTGTCATAACTCTCTGTTTTAGAAGTTAAAGCAAGTGTTGTAAAGATAAACCTTGCAAAATATTCAATATTACTTTCTAGTGCATGCCTAGATTTGCTAGGAAATGTATTTACAATAAACTGAGAGTATCAATTTTGTTTGAAAGTTTGTGCTTCATTAGCTTTGTAGGAGAAAGCAGTGCTTGGTTTGTTTTTATTCTTGTAATGATGATAGAATGCCACAGCTTGAGTTTGTATAGAAACATAGTAAAATGGGAAGCCAACTTTACCAGCTACATTTACCGTTTTTAAAATCTGTATAGAATATTATATAGAGTATTTTCTCCTTAACTGTTATTTCTTAATAGCTAATCACACGTAGGGTTTTTGCACACACATTAGTTTGTCTTGAACATAATGGGAGYTTAATCATTAGCTTTCTTGGGCCTTAAACTTGCACTAAGTATCAACTCTGTGTTCGGGTTGGTGGCAGAAATACTGACTTGAGTGAGTTTGATCCATTCACTAGACTGGCTTCTAATGGCAAAGGCGGGGAGATGGAAATGTGCTCAGTAACAAGACAGTTGCAAATGGGTGCATACCCAGCAAGGACAGCAGTGATTATATTTTGAAAAGTCACTGTGACGTATCTGTGTGGTACTTTTGGTTTTAGAACTGGAAACTGAGCATTGATACCTCTTTAACAATGTAATTGAAGGAGTTGAAAATAAATATATGTAAGAATACAGACAGTGTCCCGATTATTTTTAAATGTGTGGGGTCAGGCTGCCTTTAAAATTATTTTATGCAGTCTAAAGGCGTGAGATTCCCAACGGAAACCATCTGAAAGCTGTAGAAAGGCATGTTGGAGCACCCGTGCGATTCCGGTGGATCCCTTAGGATGCTGTTTTGTGCGCGCGCGGCGCGCCCGTGCCGTGCTTGTGTTGCACGGCTGGGAGGGGCTGCGCGGAGCCTTTGTGCCGGCTGCA
>NW_028186568.1:4391118-4412936 GCF_003343005.1 Rhea americana
GCGCGGCCGCGGAGCCGTCGTCGTCCGTGGAAGGGTGTAGGCCGCTTCCCGGTGCGGTGTTGCCGCTCGTTCGGCAGCGCCCGCGTCGCCGGGAGGACCGCGGAGAGACAAAGTTTGGGTCTGGTGCCGGGCGCGTCTCTGCAGGCCTGAGCGTGCCGCGGGGCTCGCAGCCGGCCTTCCCCGGCGCTCCTCGACTTGCAGCCCCAGCCACCCGGTGCCGCTTCTGCCCCTGCTTTCAGATACAGATTTGGCAATTGCGTTTTGAAAGAAATCGTTAATTCCGGCTTTCCAGTTATCCTTGAGTGTTGTTACTTAGATCGTCTGCGCGGTGTGGTGGGTGGGCATACCGGTGCCTGYAGAGTTGCCCTGCTTTATAAGTGCTAGGAGATGGGTGTTTGGTTTACATCACCATGTATTTTGAAGGGAGGAAGGGGCTTTGTGGACCTTCCAGTCTACTTTCTACATGAAAAAAAGCATGCTGTCCTTTATTATGATTTTCAGTACAGTAACTGTACTTGAACAAGTCCGAAGTTGCAGTGCGGGTSTTTTCACTTTCTCTGTAGAGTTCTCTGCAACAAATTGTCTTAACTTCCCAGAAGTTTTCTCTCTGAGCCTCTGTGACTGAAATTGCTGAAGTTTTCAGCAGATTGGAAAACAGAGATGTAGATAAAAGGGCATTCATCTCTCCTGTGATATGAGTGCTCAGCATTCATATATATATATATATATATATATATTTTATACAGTACTGAATTTAATAAAGTGTCAAAGCAGGAGAAACTGATGCAAAGCACTTCCTCCTAATCACTGTGTTGAAACCTGTCTTTTTAAAACATTCTGAAGTCTTTTGGTTGTTTTTGCATAGTGAAACATAGCTTCCGCTCTGTTTAAATATTGTCAGTGTAGTTGAAAAAGTTTGGAGAGCATTAGTTTCATGTGTGGGAAGTAATGACGAACTACTGATGACGTAGCTTTGTCACAAGAAAACCTCTCCAGCGTGGTGGTGTTTTCATTGGGGACTGCTATTTAGTTTTTCTAATTGGTTTTACGTGGGGTACTGTTAGTGATACTAGGAAAGAATTATTGCTAATACCTGTGAAGATGCCACTTACATGGTTCTGTAAGTATAACTTTATTAAGAAAGCACAGTGTGCTTTAAACCTGCTTCTAAATTTTTGTTCTCACTGTATGAAAGATACTTCTCCTACTCATGGAGAAGAACACATTTCTCACTTAAAGATCTGTGAAATACAGTAAATAAACCAAAAATACAGGAGACAGATGGGTATCTTCTCTCTGTGGCCTATCTTGACTATACTCTGAAATGTCATGTAACAAAAATAGTGTACTGTAATTTGCTGGAATTCTTTTTAGTAATAATGTTTTAAGTGTCACAGTGGTAGGTAAAATGTACTAGAAGGAAAGATGTTTAAGGTAGACCTAATAACTGTTCTTGTCATTATTCAATAAGTATAACTGTGGGTTTGATCCATTTCTAACAGGTTAATTCTTCTATCCTAAACTTTACAAAACTTGTGAAACATTATTCTTTCATACTGCTCCACTTTTTTTTGAGTTTCAGTTACTTAAAGTGTTATTTTGTTCATGGCTCTAATACCAATAGGTGAGTCACTTCACTACTTCTGCCTTCTGTTTCTTGTTTGTAAACATACAAAGTAATTACTAAAATGCTTTGAGATTTGTTGATGGTGAGCATTACATAGGTGGTGTGTAGCGTTACTAGACAAAGCAGTGAAAAGCACAAGAAGGCCAATGGGATCATTGATCTGCCAATTTTACCAAACTTGTCTTTTTTTTTCCTCATTTTTTTCTTTTTTACCCTTTATTCCATTTCTTTATACAAATCTCATGAAATCTGAATAGTAATTTCTGTAGCTTAATTTCTAAATGCTCCCTTGCAATAGCTTTTATTTCTGAAGATGAGATTTGTCTTTTGTATCTGTTGCAATCCAACTTCATCCATCAGTTTTTCTACTTTTTTTTTTTCCACAAAAGACAAGTCTTTGCTGCTTGGTATACTTGTATCTTTGGGTAAACTGTATATACCATTCCTTTTATTTTAACCCTTTGAGTATAAATTCCTGGTTTGCTGTTGGTGGTATTTATTTTTTTATAAGCATCATCTGTCAGCAAGATCCTGGTGTTTTTACCCTGTGTTTGCTGTGCTTTTGAGAGCAAGCCTCACTAAATGAGAATTATTTTTCATTGATTGTCATCAGTGAGGGAAGTAGTGTTTGCTGGGTCTGCAGCTGTCTGGCTGTGCATGATGGTGTAAGTAGTTTGCATCTATGCTGTCAAGAATGATGAATTTGGTGGTCAGAGCCACTGCTCTGTCTGTTCTGCACACCGTCTATGCAATCTATGTTATTTTGCAGAGAGTATTTTTAAATAGTTTAGTAATTCAAGGGTATTTAAATTGAAGTGCTTGACCATATAACTATACTTTTTTCTGGTGGTTTAAATTATCTGTTCAATACTTTTAATGTTTATCTTCATTTTCATTTCAGGATGATGCAGAAGAAAATTCCAATGATGGTAGTCAACCATCCAAAAGACGGCGTATGGGGTCAGGGGACAGTTCTCGGAGCTGTGAAACTTCTAGTCAAGACCTGGGGTAACATCATTTTTCAGAATTTTCACATTTTTTTTGCTAGTCTTGTTGTATTGCTCAATATGCTCCAGTATTACCTCTTCTACTTTCTCTGCTTGTGTAGTCTTCATATGTTTTTCTGGAGCGAGGCAGTGTTCTGTGAGTAACTTTTTTTTTCCAGCCAATTTTAAGAGATTTTATTTTAAACTGTGCAAAACATGCTGCAGTTTAATTTATAATTAAGAGCACATATTACTTTTAAAATGCTATGTATTTTTGATATGAATTTTAACATAGTAGTGCCTGAGTTTCCTGTTTTCCTATATTCTCCCATAGCATAGATATGTTTCCCATGTTCTCCCATAGCATAGCATAGATTTCTTCATATGCTATCCCTTAACATATTGATGAATGCTATTTTTGGGAAATGTGTGTGAACTGARGTGTAACTGAATGACTTCGAATACAGCATCCTGCTAATCTATTTCAAAAAGGCTTATCTAGTTTGTGATAGGAATTGTTCATTCACATAAATAGGAATTAATTTTTTTGGGGGGGGGGGGTCTTTTTGTTTAGATTTAGCTACTTTCCTGCTGAAAATTTGATAGAATACAAGTGGCCACCAGATGAAACAGGAGAATACTATATGCTTCAGGAGCAAGTCAGTGAATATTTGGGTGTGACTTCCTTTAAAAGAAAATATCCAGGTATCCATGCTTTTATAAGTTCTTTTTCTAAAAATTTCTGTCTTCATATATTGAAAGAGTAATGTGAGTCTTTTTGACTTCAGCATCAGCCAAATTATTATAAAAGACACTGGCAAAAATAGATTGAAAAATAGATTGAAATTGTGCATGTTGTACTTTCTGTTTTTGTTGCTAACATGTTAGTTGAAAACATATCCCCCAGTTTTCAAAACAATTGAAGACTTTTCAGTATTGCCCCTGAAAATCTGTAAAACATCTGATTTGGAGGTTAGAAGAACCAAGTGGCTTTTGAAAACTTACCTCAATTCCTTTTTTTTTTTTTTTTTTTTTTTTTTTTTTTTTTTTTTTTTTTTTTTTTTTTTTTTTTTTTTTTTTTNNNTTTTTTTTTTTTTTTTTTTTTTTTTTTTTTTTTTTGATTTCATTGGGCTCTTATCTCTGCATTCTGTTTCCTAAATTGCATCACACTTTCTATATGGTAGAATAATTTAAAAATAAATTTGGGAGATACTAGAATTTAAGCCTTCATTTATTCAGAATTGACAAATCCTGTTCTTCTGTCATTAAATTTATTTTTAAAAGGAATATTAAAAGAAACAAAGAATGTCCTTTCACTGCTTTTCCATGTTCTATGCGGCTGAGCTCTTCTGGCATTTCCGTTAAAATTAAGATTTCTTCAGTAAATCTATAAATAATAATTGTGGGCAGAGTAGCTTAAAAAACTAGCCATGTCCTTAGAACGTGTATTAAAAGAAACTTATAAAATTACCATGTTTGTAGAAATGGTAATATAATACAGGCTTACACTACCTGGAGATAAAATACTTCTACTTACTCTGAAAGATGTTGTTATGGAGGTATTTGAGTAAATTTGCACATTTTAATTTTTTTTGTTATTTCCTTTGCAGATTTAGAAAGGCGAGATCTGTCTCACAAGGAGAAACTCTACCTCAGAGAACTAAATGTTATCACGGAGACTCAGTGCACGTTAGGTAAGAAAACAAATTGTTACATCTCTTGTTAAGATATTAAAAATACAACATACTGATAATATGATTCAGTTTGATCGAGTCGAATTGTGTCACCCTGAACAGAAAACTTACATTCTGAAATGAAAATTGATTTGTGTAAATTGACTGTGAAATATCACTATTACAGGTTATTTTTTTAAAAAATCTGTTCTAATGATTTAACAAAATCCCTTCAAAATTGTAAAATAACTTAGTGCTTTTTTCTCTTTCTGGAAAAGAATGTGATGCTTCAAACTAACAAGTACATGTTAGTCTTGTTTTTTGAGCTAGCTGGGACTCAGTAAACACTGGAATATCATATAGGGGTTGCCCTATGTGTTAGAGTTTAGAGTGATGTCGGTTAAAGCACTTGAATATATTTGTAGCAGAATAATATCCTTGATATGGCTTATTTTGAAAGAAAATAGTTCCTTCCTTCCTCTGCTAACATATGTGACTTGGAGCATGTTATAGATCAAATGATGTCCATCATTGTGTTTTCCTGTATATCATGTGCAAATTTTATATCATTTTATACGTTAAGAATAGTTCTTAGTACACTGACCTGAATTTCCTACCTGCGTGGCATCTTGATTTTTGTGCAAGGAAAAAAAGTATCTAATTTTTGTTATAGAACGAAAACACTCTTTCACCTAACATATACAGTAGAGGTATATGCTATGCTTGCTATCTCCATTTTTTAACGTTATGGTAATAATCAATGGGAGCAACATAAAATCAAGCTCCACTATATTGGCAATGGCTGGAGATCAGTTGTATTGGAGACTCTTTTTAAGAGGAATTCTGTATTGTAGTTGCAGACTGAGATACTCATGTCTGAGGCATTTCAGACTTCTGAGCTTTAAGTACCTTTGTTAAGGGTCAAGGATCTCTGGGCAGTTCCCTGTTCTGAACCCTCACGGTGAATCTTGATTTGTATAGAGAATATAACCTAATTTAAGATTTTACAAGTGAATTAAATTAGTAGCTCACCAGCACTAGAAGGGGAGGTCCTGCTTGCTTGATCCTGGCTATTGTGCTTTTCAAACTCCTTAATAAATTCATCCAGAATCAATATGAAGGTGGTGACTGAATTCTGTAACTGTAAGCAAAGAAAGAAATGAGCCCTTCCTCTTAGGGTAGGAGTAAACCCTTAAACAGCCCAAATCACAGAAAGTTAAATGGCACAAGTTCACTCCTGCTTGAGAGAGGGGGAGAGAGAGAGAGAGAGAGAGAGAGAAGCATTGTGCATAGCAGATTGTCAAATTTAGTTGATTAACTGTGGGTTGTTTATATCCTACAATAATTTTGCCAGATAGCATCGTTATTGTTTCTATCTACTTTAGGTCTAACAGCTTTGCGTAGTGATGAAGTAATTGATCTTATGATTAAAGAATACCCTGCCAAACATGCTGAGTATTCTGTTATACTGCAAGAAAAAGAACGTCAACGAATAACAGATCATTATAAAGAATACTCTGTAAGTAACTAGTATATATTAAATGAATCAGATTTGTAACACATCGAGTATAAGAAAAAAGCATTTGCAAATGGGTTTTGAAATGTGTGTGAATTAATTAAATTGTTTTTATTTCAGCAAATGCAGCAGCAGAACACGCAGAAAGTAGAAGCTAGTAAAGTTCCAGAATATATTAAAAAAGCTGCCAAGAAAGCTGCAGAATTCAACAGTAATTTAAACCGGGAGAGAATGGAAGAAAGAAGAGCCTATTTTGATTTACAAACACATGTAGGAAGATTTAAGTTTCTTATCAATGTCAATAGGTAGCTCTTTGCTTGTTCTAATTAAGGTATTTTTTTTAGTAGCATTCTGTCTTACCATAAAGAATTTTTTATAAGTCTTTTTTCAGATATGATACCTTTTGATATAGGGACTTAAACAGTTTTATCATTAAATTGGTAAAGCTGCTAAAAATAATAATCTCAAATATATTTTGTGTGAAAACTTTTTTTTAATTGAATGTATTTCTTTGTGAGGAAGCTTTTAAAATTCCAGTGTTATTTTTTTGTCATGTCTCTTAACCTGCTGATAGTATTAAAAAAAAGAGAAATGTTTAAGTTACTAAGAAGCTTCTGTTCATATTATTTCTATAAAAAATGAAATAGCTAATGAAAATAAGGCCTAGAAAATTGGTAGAGAGCACCCTTAGGTAATACACAGTTTACTTTGTATCTCTTTCCTTGCTTAGGAAAAATTTTAGAAGTGTTCCAAAAAACCTAAGCATTTTTATGCAAATATATTTATTTCATGCTTCTGCTATGCATAATTAAAAGAATATATATTATCTTGCATTTTGAAGCAGGACTGCACTGCTTAYCTAAAGCAAGTAAAGCAAAAGTGGTCTTGGTATGTGAATTATTACATGGCAGTCTATTATGGAGAGTTTACGTTTTTCTGATACTGGCCCCTGTTAGAAGTAGTCTTATCTGATATTAATTTGATTCATAGACACTAATTGGATTCAGTCTGGAATATTATTTTTTGAGTGGGATCTCTTATAGTTTTAATGAATTGGATTGCCCGTGGGAGAACTCAGATAGCTGTTCCAACTTAAAGGGAGAGACTTGCTAGTTCAGAATTAGTTGGGGGGGGTGAGGAAGGCTCAGAAGTTTGTATGGGAAACAAAAACTTCATTGCTTTGTATTAAACAATACAGATTATCCAGGTGCCTCAAGGAAAATACAAAATCTTACCTACAGAGAGAACAAAGGTTAGTCCTTATCCAGTGGCTCTCATACCCGGCCAGTTCCAGGAGTACTACAAAAGGTATTTTAAAAGCATCCTAACTGCTGATTCTGGTTGCACTGATCTATTTTTTCTACATCTAGCTGATGAAAAGCATATGAGTGTATTTACTGTAAGTTTTTAAATTAATTTTATGCTTGAGGCACTTGCAAGTCTAATAGATGTAGAATGTGACATCTTCCTGCAACAAAACAAATGTAGTATTGGCTACAGCAGTGTTTTCTGCGCTGGTATGTGATGGTGCCTCATATTTGGCCTACTCAGATGTTTGCTATGGTAAAAGGAGACATTGATTTCACTCCTGCCCACCTTGTGTGTTTACTTAGCTTCTACCTTTGCATGTGTGACAAGATTAATGGCACTACATCAACATGTTGTAATGCAAGCTTGTGATTAAATGATTTCTGTGCGACAGTCTTGCTGTCTTGTTTTTGAACTTTTTTTAAAAAAACTTCAAAAAATGGTTTAGTCTTGTGAGTTAACACTCAACTTTAAATGAAGTTGGATTTATAGGTAAGAGAGAAAAGCTATTACTCTTGGATCATTATACTTTACAGAATGTGTGTGCTTGACTGTATATATTAATTAAAAACTTTATCCTATGGCATGCTCCCATTTTACAGGCACCTACTAATTTAAAAATTGATGATTAAGTTTTGCTGTCTGTAAAACAGAGATGATAGTCATCCTCTACATGCAGTTTTCTTTAGAGAAGAAGCTTTTTATCTGCATCTACCTTTCTTACGCTGTGTACATACAAAACCCCCCAAATGTACATGTTACTGGAAGTTCAGAAGTATTTCAATATTTTTACTGTAATTGAATTAAAAATATTAGATGTTTTGTTTATTCTGCACTTAACAAGCTTGCATGTGAAACTGCTTATCCTTTTTAATGGATAATACAGGCTTTCAAAACATGCATCAAAATAACATCCTACCTGTTAAAATGTTTATCTCTAAAAGAACTTGCACTTTTTCTTAGTATTTAAGGACAAAAAGTGCATAAACACAAGTGTTAGGCTGCGCCTGGCTATAAGCAACATGATTAGATCTTGATCTTCTGAAATTATGTTTTTATTTGCACTTCATTCAAACTTTATTTGTTCTTCAGTAATCAGGAAACTAGGGCATAAATCTATAGTCTACTTATTTTGCTTTGGACTAGTTGTTTGTGTGCCTGGCTTAGAACTGTTGTGTACATGGTGTGTGGGTACTATACATTTATAAACAAAGTGTATAGTCTGTTGTTCATAGTAACATGGGTTGATAGAATGTTTATAAGGATTTGAATGGCCTTTTATGATTATGTAGATTTGGAACATTGCAAATATATTATTCCTGTTCCATGAATACCCACCTACACAAAGACAACTAGTACTAGATAGGCAAATGTTTGTGAGGATAAATGAGTATTTCTGTCATTTTCAGAAATGTGTGCTTGTTTTTTATGGACTTTCCTGAAAAAGGAAGCTAGAATGATCCATGTTTCTTACTGTTCTTCACTTAACTATTTTTGTTCTGTGTTTATAATGTATGTCTATGCATGCTTAATAATGCGCACAGACATTAATTTCCTTCTTTTTTTTTTTTTTTTAACTTTAGATACTCTCCAGATGAACTTCGTTACTTGCCATTAAACACAGCTCTTTACGAACCCCCTTTGGATCCAGAACTGCCTGCGTTGGACAGTGATGGAGATTCAGATGATGCAGAGGAAGGTCGAGGTGATGAAAAAAGGAAAACCAAAGGCAATTCGGTGAGACAAATTGAAAGTATTTTTCAATAAAAATACCCTTTCCATTTACTTTTTAAGTTTCAGTAATTTCATAGTGGTGTCTTTAACAACTGCAAAATGAAGGGGAATCATAAAATACCCTTCTTTTTAGTACTTCTCTTTATTTTGTGACACTGCTCTCCAACTTTCCATTTTACTTATTTTAAAGTAAATCAAACAAATATTTGAAACATCAAGCCCTCTCTTCCCTCTTTTTAAAGAAACTTTGAAGAATCTTCCCAGCTGTGGCGCTTTTGATAGATCCTTTCCACCAGGTGATGGGACAAGTTGCTAACATTTCTAAGTGGAGATATCTGTAGTTCCACGGAATCTATTGCTAAAACAAAGGAAGTGATGCCCTGATAACTTTTTCTTCTTGTAATGTAGAATCAGAAAATAGAACAGAAACAGTTACTTTATGCTAAAGAAAAAGCAAAATCACTCTATTCTTTGCTTTACAGTACAACTTTAACAAGATGTATACATTCTGTATTGAACACAAACATGAAATTAACTCTTTCTGGAAGTTACAGGAAACTTTTACATACCTACTTGATAGTATTCTGAATGCTCTAGAGCAACTGAACCTTAAAGGGACTGTCAAGTATAATTGAAGCTTTGGTATAGTTAATATTGTTGACAAACATCTTATGGAAGTTTAATCCTATTCTTGGGAAAAACAAATTTAAACTAAGAATTTCTAGTTCAGTTGACTAGTGTTTTAGGTAGTCGGTACATATAATGTTAAACTTAGCTATATAAAATGATTTTTTTGTTTAAATATTCACTAGATGTTTTTTACTGAAGAAGTAAAGGGGTCACTTTGGTAGGCTAAACATGGAGAAGCAGCTGTTAATACAGCCTTTCTGCCTGCATTTTTTTGGGTGTGGGGGAGCCTAACTTGCTAAATGTCATCACAAACTCTTGTTGACTTAGGCTTGCTCCAGTTGTGTTACAGTTGATCTTCAGGTCATTTCTGCCTAGTTCCCTTTTCCATTGGCTTCTGTTTCTGTTAATGGTGAAGAAAAGTAACTGGACTGAACAGACTATCTTTTCCTTTTCTGCAGAAGTTCTGAAGGCATTTTAGTGACAGAATATAGAAGCCAAAACAATTGTGCTTGTGCTGGGAAGGTATAGGGGAAAACTGAAGATGAGATTCCTGTGGAGTGGCTTTGGCTATAGAAGCAGGGATTCTCCATCTAGTCATTGGGGCATATGATTTGGGACAAATATTTATTGATCACTAAAATGGACAGTTGTTAGGCACTGCCTGTTTCTGAGTTTTGGGGAACCTACTGTTCTTCAGATCTTCCTGGTGAGTCCCAACTATACACCTTTTCCTTTTCTGCTTCCTCGTTGTTGAAGCCAGGTTCTGTTCCTTTAGAGTTTTGATGTTCCTTTAGAGTTTTGATGGACCTGACCTAAATAATCCTTCCCCTAAAATAACTGAAACATACCATTTCTTGTTGCCACAGTATGCTTTGCTTTTGTGTTTTACTCTTCCCTTTGTCCTGTGTTTGTTTTGTCTATTTTGATTTTAGGCTCTGGGATGTAGGCTGATTACTGTTACATTTATACAGAGTGCCTTTTACTGTAAGGTACCATTGTTGTTGTACCTTTTGGTTTTACTGTAATAAATGCAATTAATCATATTGTTTTCTGCCGAAGCCTTTCGGAGGCCTTTATTAACACTTTTCTGAGAAAAATCTTGTGATGCTGTTCTTAATTATGCTTATATTGATCTCTCGCCCTCTTTGAACCTCTTCCCTTCCTTCTTGTCTCCCCATCCTTCAAAAAATGCATGGACTGCAGCACATGTTCTGTTGTTTGGTTTTATATGAAATACAGAAATGTGTTTTGCCTTTGGCATTCTTCTGCTGCAATCCAAGGGAAATATGTAGATTGCTCCTGGTGAAAATAGTAGATGAGGGTGGCAGAAAACCTTCATATATTTAACTCAAATGCTGTTTAGTAGTACACTTTAAATGCATGGCCAGGGCACTTTTAACTTTTTGCTGGCCAATTATTATGTAAATGATGCATCTTGCATATTGATATAGTGGATTTCTTGCCAATGTTTAAGGAAAATGGTTCAAAGAATTAACACTGTACTCCCACTCTGACCTCAAGATACCTGGAAAACATGATTGCTGCTACTGATGCCAGTCTCTTAGCATGAGAAAAATAGGCATTAAAGATTATGAGAAAAGGTATTCTAGGCTGTGATGTACCCTATGCTTCTGTAGAAGGAAAGGTGTATCCTTCTTTTACATTAGTTGGCTCTGGGGCATAGGAAAGACTTGTCTGTCAATCCAAAAAATAAAAAATATAGCTATGGTATTTTTATTATAGGACAATTCGTCTGGCAATGTATCTGAAGGTGATTGCGCCACAGACAACCAGGAGGATTCTTTTCAGGGAAGACAAAAAACAAGAGACAAAAGTGCTACTCCAAGAAAAGATGGTTCCAAACGTTCTGTATTGTCCAAATCAGTTCCTGGGTACAAGGTAGAAGAAAAAAGCCCCTGACTGAACTTCTTTACTGACCAGCCTCTCCCTGAAATACTCGTTTTTCAATAATATGGAACTTCTGCTTGCTGTACTTCACTAGCTGCTCTCCTGTTGTGTGCTCCATCTGTTTGCTTCCTTACTTCCTTTTTGCTATTATTTCATGTGGGGCTTTTCCCTTACTCTACCCCTACAGTGACTTCTTTCTGTTAGCTTCTCTGATTCCCTGGCTGTTACGTCAGAAAAATCCATTGCGGTTTTATTAGTAGAACTATACATCTTTCTGTCTGCCCTAACACAGAAGTCAGAATTATTTGCCAGTTCAAAACTAGCATTCAGTATTAACCATTATTATTTTTTTTCTACTATTTAGTATGGCAGCATACCAAGAGATGAGTGCTGTAAAGTGCAGCTGTATGGCTGAATATATTGTTATGACATTCATTTTAAATAGTCTTTCATCCTGAAATGTTACAATGTTTAGGATGGAAGGCAAGAACTACAGTTGTACAGGCAACACTACATAACCACTTTAACAGTATATGGAAAATAGCTTTCTATGTAGGTTCATGCTACAGTAGAAAAGTTTATAGGCAATATGCTTTTATTCAAGCTAAAGAACTGATTAGGATATTAAGACACTTGAGCTATGAGTTAGTAATTGCCAAACCTAGGACCCAAATCATCAGTATTATATAATAATTTCAAAAATCAAGATAAAAATAAGTTTAAGATAAAAATGCATTTCAGAAGAAATGGGAATTGACTTGCATTATTTATGCATTATCAATCTGCATTCTTAGGGGGAGAGTAGTATAATATAATTCTTTTAAAACACATACTGCCCAGTCCTGTTCCACTAAGCTAGTGAGAGTTTTCTATTGACCTACACGGGAGAAGGAACAGGCCCATAAAAAGAGAAAAACACTATAATAAGGTAAGGTTTAGTATATAGCAATCAGGGATGCTTGTGAAAGAGGTTATTAAAAGCAAAAAGCCAGAGTTCTGGCAATGACAAGATGATACACATTGAAAAACTGTCTCAGCAAAAGCGAGCTGTTGATAGTTTGTATTTAATATTCATAGTTGTTTACTGTCTAAGTTTATCAATTTAACAATGAACTTAAAGCTTTTATTAAGAAACTAATTTCCAATGAGATTTGGACAGCTTTGAATGATAAACTTTCTCTGAATACAGGAACTGCACGAGTACACCTTTTGCAGTTCCTAACAAATATCAAGCTCCAGCATTTCTCTCTTCAGGAACTTGCTAGGAAATATGCAAACTATGAAGTTTTAGACTGTGGTACCATACATATTTTTTTATATATGTAACTTTGCAAATTGTTGTAGACCTAAAATTCTTACCAATATTCTAGGAACATGAAATCCAAAGATGGAGCTTGAATTTTTTTTAAGCTTTGTTTAACTTGACATTAGAGATTGTGTGCCGCTGGTTTACAGAAAGGAGTTTCATGTAGCTGTGAGATGCTTCAGTAGTTGGTTGGTCCAGTCTATTTAATGGCCTTTTGAATGCATAGAGAGAAAACTGATGGGGCAGAACTTTAAGAAAAGTCTTGAACTTCTATTTGTAGAAGAATATTGATAGTATATAACATTTCATTTTGAAAATGGATTCAAAATCACCAGTTGTGTTAGTAACAAGATACTACTGTGAACTTACAGTGCCACATCTTTGCAATGTCAGTGTACTCTGCATCAGGCTGTTGATACTTTAAAGGTGGTGATGCTGTGTTGGGAGGGTGAGAGGACTGGGTTTTTTTGTTTGTTTGTGGGAATGTTTAAATGCTTTCAGTAAACCTAATGACATGAGCTGTTTTAACTGATAAGACAGATTCTTGTTTGTTAGTCTATAACATCACCAGATAATGACATACCATATGTGCCTAAATGTTAAGGCACTTAAGTTGAAGGCTTAACTGATTTTAAATGTTGTCCCTGTGATTGCTAAATACTTGTAATATTTTGTTCTGTATTGTTCTCTAATATTTGACTATTTTTCTAGGACAGTAATCTTTTGGTTACATTCAGTTAAAGTTGAAGGATAATTGTTTTGGCATCAAAATGTAAATGTATAGTTATAGCCACAGTATGAGTATTACAGGATTCACACACTTTCACTGAGTTATTTTTAAGTAAAAGAAATTATGTATTTTATATGGAGCCATTTTTATTGTCAGTTCTTTAACAAAGAACAGTTAGCATGTTTTTTACATTTTGTCACGTTACGAGTAGTGAGTCTTCATTGCTGCAGGACTGGCTACTRCAATTGCACACATAGGGTACTGTTAAAGTACAGGAGACTTTTTTTGCACATAAAACTGAAATGTATTGAGAAGCTATATTTTACAACACTTCTGTTTTGGATTCACTGTATACGAAAACCGAATGCTTTGCATTCAGAATAGGACCTTATAAAAAAAGGGTCTAGTTGGAATGTTTAATTTGAGGGATGCAGCACAGCAACATGGAAGTTAAAACTTACACAGTAGTCAGCATTTTGGCCCTGTATTCCTTTTTCTCCTCCTTCCTCACTGCAAGATGATGTGGAAAGCAAAATGTACTCTTAAGTCAAACGAGATACTGGGACTTCCCATTTGGATTTGATACACTTTTTACATGGTGTTCTAGTAGTCTAAAAGCCATTTATGATGGTAGAACTTGAATTGTTTTGAAATGTGAATAGTCTTGCCTTTTTTCATTTTTGTAAAAATACTTCCATACTGTTGGAATCTTATTTTTAATAGGCTGTGATTCCCCCCGCCCCCTCAACATATGCGATTTCTGATTAACACAGTTTAGTGAAGTAAACCTATGTCAGATTCTAACTTTAGAATTAGGTGTATCCAATGTAACTGCATATACACTAACACAGGTACACTTACCCAAAGATAGCTCACTTTAGTTTTGGTGGCGTGCAAGGGAGTTTGCTGCTGTATGTTAAAGGCAGTGAAATACAAATTGATAACAGAAATTAGAATTTTCATTAGAGAAGTGCTCTTGCTATTTTAGAAAGGCTTGGTTTACTTAGATATAGATGGAAACACAACAGAAATTTAGAATGTAGCCTAAGCGACAGAAGGGTAAATGCTAACACTAATGAGATTTAAGCATGTGCCACTTTTGTTGGAAGGAGCAGGGTATAAAGGTATACATGTAGGACACACAGAATAGTTAACAGTGAAAGATYTGATGTGTGGTTTTTGCTTCCATTATATTTATTATTTTGTAGAGACATTTGTGAATGTTAATTTCTTTTATCGTTTTATTATATTTATGTATAAAACAGGTTGACTATGCTTTTTTTAAAATAAATAAGCAAAAAAAGTCTGTACGAATGCCTCTGTCATCTTTTGAAAAGGAAGTTAACTATAAACATCTGGTACGGTGTTTTGCTTTTTAAATAAAACTTCAGTTTTATTTATTCAAATTCAGACAATTTGAAGCAGACTGCAGCCGTGTTTTTAACTTGGAAGCAGATTGAAAACTTCAAGAATCTGGAAACAAAGCAATGCGTCCTGACAACTTAAAAATGAATTAAGATACTAATTGTCTTGCTAGAAGAAAATAAACTGGGTGGGGAAGTAGATTCATTTAAGGATGAGTTGTATTTCAAAAGATCTTTTTTTGCRTATAGTTATGTTTCCACCTTTATTTATTTTTATTAAACTTCATTCTCTTCCTGTCACACACGTTTGGTAGTTGCCTGGGACTCTTTCTTACTGACAAGCCATTTAGTTCCTTAGAACTAGGACATACCAGGATATACCTTGAACTCTCTCTAGTGGCCAATAGCTGCTGCTTTGCAGCAACATTTTTAAAAAAGCTTTGTTACTAGTAGATTTAAAAATCAGCAGGGACTATATGAATTTTAATCTTTGTTTCTCACCAATTTCGTTATGTAGTGGTCAGTGCTCAAAAATGTAACTAGTGAAATGTTTCTGAAATACTTAATGCCTTATTTCTGAAATACTTAATGCCTTATTTCTTTCTTGGTTTTCATTAAGCTAGAAGTACTGTAGGTGTATTTTTGGGGTTACTAATGCACAATTAGGTGTAATACACAAATATTTAATTATTACACAAATATTAATCCATTTAACAGGCTAGTATTTCTCTTTTACTTTTTAAATAGATTTTATGGACTCACATATGCTGCAGATGATCACCTGACATTATAAATGTAAAACTATAGTTTTACAATAGTAAAAGTGTGTACTACTTAATGCAGTTATGACTGGACACAAGAAAAAAATYGTAATGAAGTGTATAGTAAGCTAATCAAATATTTTGAAAGCTTAAAGATACAAAAATTGAGTTTATTGCTTTTATCATTTAGTTAAAATTCTATATAGAGAGTCAAACATCATACAAATGCAAAATTGTATTTAACTTTTTCCATAGACAGAAAATGGGCAGAGATTCATAAGCATTCTGTTTAGAAAATAATACTGAAATTATTAATGCTGTACCGCATTTAATTTACACTGAGGGAAATGTTAGATGATGAATTCATAGGAAGAAGCTAGTACAAGCTTTTGTTCCAATTATATTGCTTACTACTCATGGGCCAATTGCAAAATTTTATGTAGTTGAGATTAAGTCTGCCTGTCGATTACTGTCATATGATTTAAGGGTCACCTCAATAACGTCAAAGCCAATAGTTCATTATTTTTTAAGAATTAAGGAACTATATTACATTTCCTGTTAAATCTATAAATTCTTCTGGAATGAATTATAGCCCTCTTCTACCCTTCCAGCCAAAGGTCATTCCAAATGCTATATGTGGAATTTGTCTGAAGGGTAAGGAGTCCAACAAGAAAGGAAAAGCTGAAGCACTTATACATTGCTCCCAGTGTGACAACAGTGGTAAGTATCTGTATACACTAACTGGATCCCTAAGGGTTTTTATTTGCCAAGTCTTTTGTGGAAATATTTAGTGTACTAAACTTGTGTACTAGTGGCCTTTTCTGTCCTCCTCCAAAACCTCATCTCTACTTAATATGTATTAGCATGTTCAATGCACTGTGAGATCTTACTGGGAGGTGAGCTAAACGTCAGCCTCTGTAAAAGCAAACAGACTAACTAATTTTAAATTTCATTTCAGACACAGTAGTAATAATATTGGTTTTAATCCAGGCCACCCTTCTTGCCTTGATATGACCCCGGAGCTTGTTGCTATGATTAAGACTTACCCTTGGCAGTGTATGGAGTGTAAAACATGCATTATATGTGGGCAGCCTCACCATGAAGAAGAAATGATGTTCTGTGATGTATGTGACCGTGGTTACCACACATTTTGTGTGGGGCTTGATGCGATCCCTTCAGGTAATAAAGCAAGAGTTAATTGTTCCCTTCCCCTCTACTCTGGGGGTCCTGGGGTTTCTCTGTCAGGATTAATATAGGTATTGCTTATGAAAGAATTGTTTAAAGTAGTGTGAAGGGCAGGAATAAGCATATCCACACTGTAGGAACTGAATTTTTAATAAGCTTTATTTCCGTATATTTGGTTGTTTACAGTTTAACCTGGCAGTTCCTAGGAATTAGGAAATATAATTGGCTTTTACAACAGAATCCAAGCAGACTCACCCAGAATTATATTTTTGTTATATTTCCAAAGAACACTGAGAATAATTACTTTTCTTCATAAAAGAAACCTGTAAAGAGGCTGCATTGCTGCATATTGCTGGAGTATAACTTTCACATTGAAGTGTTTGTGCTATTAGTTCTGTTTCTAAATTAAAGAGTATGCTCAATTTAATATTTGTAAACACCTTTAAACTCCTTCCTCTCCCTTCTTCCCCCTCCCCCTGCTTTTTTTTTTAATTAAACAAAACTGGAAGTAAAGTACCTAGATGTCAGTCAGCCTGTACCTTTAAGTTACCTGGTCACTCCTATTACCTGGCCAATTCAAGGCAGTGTAAAGAAAGCTCCAGAGACCTAAATTACTGGTAGCATTCTCATTTTGTGTAATACTAGATCCATGGTATGCAGTAAGTTCATGAATATGTAAGTGCTCAGTGGCTCAAATTCAGTGATGTCAGTATTGCCTATAACTACAGTATTTCAAATATGAACAAACCCCTGTTGTATATTTCCATTTTGGGAAGTACCCAAACCAGCTGTCACTTCAGTACAGGTTCTRTGGCTGATTTAACTTTTAAGCTGACTGAAGGACAGAATCTAAAAAACAATAGATTATATTCCAACAAAACCATAAAATTAGCAAAGCAACTTTATGATTCCAGCTGTTGTAATATAAATAGTTAATGTTTCTGCTCTTTTCTCTACCTGTTATTGTTCCTTTAATAAATGAGTTTTAGGATGAAGTCTGGTGACAAACCCGTGCTAGCAGCATAATTTGTGCTGCCTGACTGCACTGAAATAACTGACACAGATTTGGGGTCTAGTACTCTGTGGCAGAAGAATGGCAACATTTTTCAAACTGCCATCCACTTCTGCTCAAAGTAACTGCCCATAACTTTGAGTTGTGGTCATTTGCATGAAAATTTAATTTGCAACCTCGAACATAATTTGTCAAGTTCTTTCCTTCCTATAATCACCTCCTTAACACTGCTAGCTCTTGTATCTTGTGGTCCATAAACATGAGTGTAGCCAATTATTACATGTAATGAGTCTGCAAGGAAGGGTGAATTTTATATGCTACTTCCTATACCTTTTATAAAAAGATATTTACACTCTAAAGGAAAACACTGGTTATTTACATTAAATGAGCTACTACAAATAGATTAGCACCTATTAAAAGGGTGAAAGGTGCATACTAGAGGAGTGAGTATCAAAGGTGGTTTCCCAATAATTCATAACTTTCTTTTCTTAGGTCGCTGGATTTGTGATTGTTGTCAGAAAGACCCTCCTGTACCCAGAAGAGGAGGAAGAAGGGGAAAAAACAGCAAGGAGGGATAAAAAAAAAAAAGGGCGGGGGGGCAAAACAAACAAAACCCTTCAACCTTGTTGTCCAAAACTTAACTGCACAAATTTAAGTGATAATCTGGTGCTATTTAACCAACCACTCTGAGAGGAACAATACCACTTTTTTTTTTTTCTTTTTAACCAAATAAACTTTTAATTTTGGCTATATAATTTTTTGTGATAAAATCCACTAACTGTATCCTGTCAGATGTCTAGATAGAAAAGCCAAATTCCYATTCAGAAAGAGAAAGCCTTCAGTAATGAAATTTAAATTGTATGTGCACCACTTGTATAAAACTACATTAACATACTTGTTCATTTTGGTGTACTTATCAGCAAGCTCTGTGAAAAGAAAGTTACAGAGCAATTTGAATGTACACTGTTTGCATAGCAACTGGTTACTTTGTAAGATCTAACCAAAGCAAAAATATTCTTGGAAAAAAATAACTTTCAGGTAAGTGTGGACATGACCTGACCTTCTTAAAATGTGCTGTAAATTCCCTTCAGTGAGAGTTTTCTTTACAAGTTAATGACTAATTCATAAAGATGTACTGAAAGAGACTGTAAACATGTCTACCAAAAAAAAATCACTAAGTTATGAAGGGAGGTGTAAGAAAACACCTCCTAAGCTCAGGCTACTATACGCTGCATTGCTTTTAGTCAGGAATGTCATACTGACAGATAAGAACAGCTGAAGGCTTGCTCTCTGTATAGCAATAATGAAGAAACAACATGCACTTGATTCATGTCATGGATGTGCAGAGGTGATGAGTGAGTGGATGGGCCTCCACTTGCAAATGGTCAACTTAACATAGAGCACAAGCAGTTAAAATACAGATCACCTCTTGCCTTCGGTGTTTATTTGGGTTTTCCTTCCTTCACCCTAGTTTCCTCTAGTTGACTTAAAAGACATTGCTGACTAGTTTTACTGAAGATGCTTGTTAAGAGAAGCAGTAGATCTATTTTTTACAAATGCTTTAAATTGAAAGGGGCACTGAAGTGCAGCATTTCAGATTTTTTTTTTATATRAAAGTTGATAGAAAATACTGAATTAGAGTTGATTTTTTTCCTAAGCACCCATTTAAAGTGAATTTAGTAAGATTCCCATCTGTACATTCATTTTTAAGCCCTGATCTCTGAAAAACACCATAAATACTGTGCTTGCCGTTCATTTTACTTATAGGGGAGGATTTAAAATTAAGTATGGCTTTTCCTCCCCTTCCTTTCTGCATTTAGAAAAAGTAACCTGAATACCCTTTCAGGAAGCTTCACAAAGAGTACTCAGTATTACAGCAAGTCATTCATATTCAATTTCACAGGCTGAAGTGTGATTTAGTCCAGTGTGTATTAATTTAAAAAAGAATTTCAAGTATTAGTTTCAATATTCCAATAAGTATAGTCCAGAAAACAGACTCCTCATCCTGAGATTCATCTTCTGTTGAATGTTTCTGGTTTGTCTCCATTTCTTCTGGGTTGTAAGAAGCCTCACCAAATGGATATTGTACAACTGTTCGATCATAATATACTTTCATTTCAAACTCGCTCTCCAGGTGAGAAGGATGACCATAAATCCCTATTCCCACTGGGCGGCGGAAGTGTGCTGGTACATGAACAACATCTTGGCCACAAGTTACAGACTGTAACTCATATTCATCAAAGCTAGGGTGAAGAGTCATATCAGATACATACAAGTCTGCATCACCTTTTAAACTCCGCATCTGAAGTACTATCTTTCCCTCATGATTTAGTCTCAGATAACTGTAGTTTCCAGCTCCAATCTGACCTTGAACAACATGAAGAAGAATCCATTCTTCAGGCACATCCTCTTCCTCAAAGGTATTTACCACAAACAGTGCTTGAGCTGCCACAAATGTTATCAGGATTCTCCTCCAGTGTGTTGCCATGGCTTAAGTTTTACTCAGATTCTTCCTATGTCACATGCACTAGCCTGCTAATACAGAATAATTCAGGTTTTAGTACATTTCATTCTTGGAAGATTTCAGAGGGATTCTTTTTAAAATTGATAAGATTTTAAAAATGCCATCCAGTCCATACAAAGTTAAGCAGAAATTAACCAAGCAGTGGTTCTTTCATGCAGGACTGACATTGAAGCCTTAAGTCTAATTCTATCTGCATACATGGGGCAGTGTGAAACATATTAAGATAGATGAAACCGAATAATGACTTTGGCCTCAGTTTGAAAATGGGGGGGGGGGAAGAAAGCAAGCTTTGACACATTTGAAGAAGGTTAACTTTTTATCAGTTGTTCAGAGGAGCATCCTATTTTTCTCCCATCCCCTCGTCTAACTTCAGTAGATAGTTAAGGTAAAAATCTGCGTGCATAAATGAAGCAGTACACATTCTGACATTCCTCCACTGGGAAAGCAGTTATAAGCAAAAACCAGCTAGTGAGGTAACACAACAGATATGATTCTCCTGTGTGAATTACCTGAGAGACCTAAATTGCCCTATTTTCAWAAAGACTCTGCTACCACATACACACTCAGACCTTCACAGCACTTGTGTACAAAATAAAAGGTTGAAGTTAYTGGGACAAGAGGTAGACTGAAAGGTCTGTTAGCAAATGAAGGCCCTTGTAGCCCTTACCTCTTTTATTGCCTGCTTCCAGCCAGGCAGCCGGAAAGTGCAGCACTCCAGTCCTTTGAACTGTTGCACCAAATGTGTGTGCAAAAGGAAGCAAAGTTTCAAACTTTGCTGGAGACTAGCCAAAACATGCAGCAGACAGAATTTTATATGCAAATGATGGTCAAGGGTAGTAGCCACAAGCACATGCACTTTGACATTTCAGCCTCATTCCTTCCGTAAGGTCTGCACGACAATTACTTTAAACATTAAAGTTAYTAATACATTGCTTTGCACTTGCTAGCATCAAAACAGACTGCATGGCTTCCATTGACATGACACAGTCTAGCCTAAAGCGTTTACAGTTACATAGATGCATTGAAAAACAGTGCACAAACATTTCCGTAATTCCAGATTTTCTGTCCGAGAGGCCTCTCTAACACAAGGCCACAATTCTGCAAAGACAGCAGGAAAAATGCAAGTCCAGCACTCAYGGAACATGTTAGACTGACAAAAAAGCCAGGAACAGTGACAGGAAAAACAGTCTTCTGCCTCCCCATGCCAAAGAACCGACTACCTGCCGTTTTTAAAGCAGCAGTGAAATACCTGGGAGGAGGAACAGGAGGAGAACCACAAACGGTTCGGTTATCTGAACGCAAGCGAAAGGCCGTACCGTTCGAGTCTCTTAACGATCCCGGCGCTCTGGCACCACCACAGCCCTTGGAAGACGAGGTGACGACGTTCCCGAGACCTTGGACAGGGCCAGGCGCGCCTCTGCCCGCCGCCGCCGTAACTCCTTCCTGCCCGCCGGCGGCGCAGGCCCCGGAGGCACCGAGCGGCCCCGCCGCACGGGCCGGCAACGGCTCCCGCGGCGGCGCCTCCGCCGGCCGAGGGCCGGGGCACGGCTCGCC
>NW_028186568.1:4413276-4418726 GCF_003343005.1 Rhea americana
GGCTGCGCGACGGGCCGCCAGCCACGCCCCCTGCTCTCGCGAGAGCGGCCGCTGCGCCGTCGCCATGGCAACGCGGCAGCACGGGCCCGTGGAGGGCGCAGGCCGCGCCTGCGCGCAGCTCTGGTGCGGCGGGGCCTGGGTGCCGGCGTGACCCTGCTGCTGCCGTCAGGCCGCCTCCCCTTGCTCCAGTGCAAATAAAATGTGTTTGCTGCCAACAGTATTTTATTGTGAAAGAGTATAACTGAATAATCCTCCTGACTAGACAGCGCTTGCTAGACAGGAGTCCTCCCCTGCAGTCACCTTGCCCAGCTTAGCCGAGGAGCCGCACTTCRGTGCAGCAGGCACGGTGTGAGATTTGACACAAGGATCTTGAGCAAATGGTTTTCATTCAGAGCAGAGATGATCCTTACTACGGCATGAGTTCTGTGCTTACAACACTACACCAGGGCACCTCTGTCCAGCATCACGCTAGGCTGTCTCCTGCTCAATTCCAAACACTAAAATAAAATGCTGTTGCTTTTCTTAAATAACAAGTAGTTTCATCATTATTTGATTTCAGATTTCTACACCATTAAATCAGAAAAAAAGATAATAGCTCTCTTAGGGGAAAAAAAGCATGTTTAAACATGTTAGTTCTGATAAATTCTGATGATAGCTTATTGCCCAGAGAAGCGGGCTGGTGCTGGGGGCTGGGGCAGGGCCTGCKGCRGCACGGGGCCTGAGCCCGCTCCCACATGCTGTGCCGTGCCGTGCYGCGARGCTGGCYGGCTGCCGTAGGCTGCAGGTGCAYGGWGACAKGYGTGCGGTGGGCTGCGTGTCCGGSGGCTGCCCTGGTGTCTGGCGTGAAGGAGGATGCTCTGAGGSAAGCCCTGCAGAGGTAGAAAAGCAGAATATTCACAGTCTAAGACAAGTACTACTTATTCCGCAGCTCCAGACAAGAAACATCGTAACTGTGGCAGGAACAGCAGAAATACTGCTATTCAAAAGTAGAGAGTCATTACGCTTCCTGATAAGAGTGGAGAAATCCTTTTACATGAATCAGAAGATGACGATTTTTGTTAATACAGTGACTGACACCTTTGTTCTGTGGCTTATTGGGTGGTTTCAGACACAAGATAGCGTGTCTGACAGCAGATAMTGAAATTAATTACAAAAGCAATTTTAGTATATCTTCTAAGAACAAGATTGTTGTTTTTTTTTAATTGCTAAATGACAAGAAAAAGGAAATTTTAAGTGGTGGTTGCCAAAGCACTGGAAGTCTATCATTGTGCTATCCATATTTGTTCACATAAATAGATGATTGCAACAGCAAATTAAACAAATTTACCTTCCAAGGTTCACCACTGCTGAGCAATATATCTTGCTAAGATAAAAGCATTGGATCTGTACTTGTGTATCTGCTGAGAAGACAAGACTAAGTTCAAAAAATAGATTTTTTCGGTACTGCTTCCAACTATGGAAATTTTAAAATGCTTCTGATAACTTTAGGGCTACAAAGATGATCAGAGGGCTGGAGCACCTGCCCTATGAGGAACAGCTGTGAGAGCTGGGCCTCTTCAGCCTGGRGAAGAGAAGACTGAGGGGGGATCTCATCAATGTGTACAAGTACCTGAAGGGAGGGTGTCAAGGGGACGGGGACAAACTCTTTTCAGTTGTCCCATGTGACAAGACAAGAGGCAATGGGCAGAAACTGAACCACAGAAAGTTCCGCCTGAATGTGAGGGGGAATTTCTTCCCTGTGAGAGTGACGGAGCACTGGACCAGGCTGCACGGAGAGGTTGTGGAGTCTCCTTCTCTCGAGATAGTCAAGGCCCACTTGGATGCAACCCTGTCTAACATGCTGTAGGTGACCCTGCTGAGCAGGGAGGTTGGACTAGATGATCTCCAGAGGTCCCTTCCAACCTTACTGATTCTATGATTCTATGATTCTATGAACTGTTACTGCATCATCTACTTGATTATTTTCAAGGCAAGCAGTGAAATTTCAAGATTTCAGGATGTAAAAAGTATACTGTAACTAAATGCTTAAAGCTTTGTCAAAGTTTTATCATGTGCAACGGATGTTGCTAAGTTTAGCCTGCACTGATTAGAAAAATCAAAAAGAAGTGTTTGCTTGCAGATAATTGCCTAAGTTATACATTGCATAATATAAGAAATTCAAGTTATAGATAGGTGATTTGATCATGAATGTGATGTAACTAAAATTTGTAGTCAGATTCCCTCCTTTGCCAAAATTGTTCCAGAATTACAGGAAGTATTTCATTTGTGAGCTCTGAAAATGTTACATTTCCACAAAATGAACATGTTTAATCTTTACTGCAAAGCGTTTCAGTGTTTCTGGTTAGAATTTAGTTATGTATAGAATTTACAAATAAGCAAATCTTACTTTATRAGCTAAGGCTGACACATTTGGGGAGGATGGTGAAATACTGAGTAACTGAATACTTAGATTTTCCACAATAKGCTAAGCATTTTTCACAATGATGTGCTAAAATTGGAGAAATATGATTTTATTTGCACTGAAATTAGACACTGTGCACTAGTTGAAGGCTAGGTTCAACAGTTGATGACAGCTTATGTTGTTATCGGCATAAACTTTACCTAAGATCACAGAAAGGAGAAAGCATTCGGTGGGAAGAAAAAGAAATTACTGCTTTTGAATACCTTTTGATTTCAACAAGCAGATTACCTTAACCTGACTCAGCCCTTCAAAATTGTAAGCAGCACTGAAGGATTGAAATTTGAATTCAATCTGCATGGCTAATATTCTGTACTGAGAGATTCAAGAGAATTTGTGTATGTACTTCAAGAGTCATGTATTAACATGATGAGTTTATAGTCTATCTGCAAACTATATATCTCTAATTTCTTAAAGGCTGGGTAAATTTTGTACATTCCTACTTCAAACACAAGAGCAGAGGAGAACAGTCCTATTTAAAGAGGCTGCATAAACCTGCTAAATGTAGATTCCATTAAATCTGAGTTTATATATAAAATTGAAATTATTTTTAATTTAAAGCAAGTTTATGAACTGCTTAAAACACTTATGATGACTGAATATTGAGAATAATAGAAATAAACAATGAACACAAATGCACAGTATGGTAAGTAAAATGTTATTTACCTAAAATGTCCTAAAATTGTAGCAGTCTGTTTTTATCATGTGTGTGTCAGGTCCATTTAAAATGGTTGGATACGTCCATTTAAAATGGTTGGATACCCCAACTATGGGAACACTGAGGCTAAGGTCTTATTAGCATTGTACAGCATCGAAGTGGGACATCACCTGGAGGTAGGTTTCTGGGGGATGTGGCATGCTGTAAATTTTCTGTTGTGCATTTGGAGACATGTCACATGTTTACACACATCTGTCATCTTGATCCCAACAGGGCAGAAATCTATCTCTTGCCATGTTGCCAGGTGGATAGCACCTCAGCCACTGAAGACCTGCAACACCCTTTGTAAAGGCAAAAATCAGTAACGGTCCACACCTGTCAGAATTGGTCTTATTCAAATTAGCTTTTCTGGATAAGGAAGGATCCAGCTGCAGAAAGGGAGTGGGCATTCTAACTTCTGTTTAATCAGCTGAGAAATTAGTTCCAGATCTGATACTTCCTTGGATTTCTACTAGGTTCCTAGCTACTATGGACAGTAGGTTGATGGAAGTATTGTAGCTAGAAACATTGAAAGATGAAAGCAAGCTATAGTGAGAAGAACCGGAAAGAAGCATACTACTTAACTGCATAYAAACAGTTACAGAAGACCACGCATATTTTAGACAAATTCTTTACTCTTAAGAACTGTTTGTCTGAATTGCAGCTTTTTATCTGCATTGGCATTTACCTTTAGTTTTTGATGACTAGACTGACATAACATGCTTATGACTATACCATTGTCAATGCCATACCAGAATTAAGGGTATATTATTATTATTATTCTCAGCTGTAGGTCACATTTAGTATAGAAATTCTAATTGTCAAATGCAGGGTATTGACTTACTTCTACACAGCTGATGCTCAGAACAGTGGCTGTTTACCTGTATTCATAAGGAGAAAACATCAGCATGAACGAGAATTTGAATTGCTAATGTCCTGAGGCAAGACTAGCACAAAGACATTGTGTTGTCAGCTATAATATATATTACATCTATACATCCATAGGACAAAAACGTTTGTAGTGTTGTTTAGTTATAGAGAGACACACGAAAGACATTTCTGTAAAAAGTATCTGTTTGAAATACAGCTGAAATGGATATTGAGTCAGCAGATTGATGTGTATGAAAATAGTGTAAGTTAGTGCAGATCAACAACTAGATCATAGAATCATAATTCAGGTTGAATGGGACCCCCAGAAGTCATCTATTCCGACGCCCTGCTCAAAACAGGGCTAATTAGAGCAGGTTGTTTGGGGACACGCCTATTCAAGTCTTGGACATCTCCAARGACAGAGATCCATAACCTGTTTGGGAACCCRTTCCAGTGTTCARCCACCTCATAATCTTTAAAAAAATCCTAATACCTAATTGGAATTCCTCGTGTTCCAACTGGTCGTATCACTGTGCACCTCCAAGAAGAATCTAAGTCCATCTTCTCTGTATTCTCTGATCAGAGGTTGGTTCTTATGAACCAAGATAGCAATAAGGTCTCCTCTTAGCCGTCTCTTCTCCAGGCTGATTAGGCTTAGTTTTCCCAGCCTTTCTCCCTACAGCTGTGCTTCAGTCCTCTGGTCATCTTTGTTGCCCTCTGCTGGACTTGTCCCAGTATGCCCATATCTTTCTTGTGCTGGAGAGTGCAAAACTGGACACAACACTGCAAATTCTGTCTTACAAATGCCAAATATAGGGAAAGGATCACTTCTCTGGACCTGCTGGCTACTCTCCCACWAAGACAGCCCAGGATGCAGCTGACTGCCTTTGCTGCAACGGTGCACTGGTGCCTCGTGCTGTCCAGCAGGATCTCCAAATCCTCTTCTGCAGAGCTGTCTGCTAGACGTCCGACCTCCAGCCTGCGCCGATGTGCGGGGTTACTCCATGCCGGATACAAGCCTTCGCCCGTCCCCTTGCTCGGCTCCACGAGGCGCTCCGTGGCTGGCCTGTCTCTCCGGCCTGCCCGGGTGCCTCTGAATGGCGCCTTGCCCTCCACGTGGTGAGGGCGGCCCGATGTGGAGAGGTCCAGGCGCTTGCYGGGTGAAGGCCGCCCCACCACCCGGGCCACTCAAGGAGACACCACGCGGGCTGGTCGGGCTCCTGGCCCCAGCGCATCCCATCCTCACTGGTGCCAGCTGGGCTTTGCACCGCAGGTCACAGCTCTGTGCCCAGCAGTCCAGCTGCTTTTCCACCCACTTTGTTGTCCTCAGGAAAACCAAAGTTTTAGTCAACAGCTGTTTTCGGTTATTTCCACACAGGAGGTGGAGCGAAACGGGGAGGGGAAGGGGGATGCTAGCTAACATCC
>NW_028186568.1:4418799-4430790 GCF_003343005.1 Rhea americana
CGGCGCGGATTGTCCCGCTCGGCCACCCGTCGCCGTCCCCGCTGCCCTGGTTACGGCGGCTGTTGGCGCGGGCGGGCCGAGGCCGCCGCCGGCCGGCAGGGCCTCCCCGGCGCGGAGCAGCGCCTGGCCGTGGGTCCCGGGAGCCCTGGCCGGGTGCTTCGCGTCAGATGATCCTCAGGGAGCACCAAAAAGGGGAGCTTGCCCGGGTCTCCTCGTGGCCGGGCGCGTTTCAGGCGCAGGATGGCAAATCGCGAGGAGCCTCGTCCTCCCGGGGACAGCGGCTGTGCCGCCGTCGTCTGGGAAAAGCATCTGTTTAAATCCAGGCTGTCTGAGAGTCTTGTCCAGCTGGCGTGTACCCAGCATTACTGCGCTTTCCCTCTGAAGGAAAGTGAGCTGTGCGTCTGGAATACGGCTGGTGCTGCTCAGGTGAGCTAGAGCRTACCTCTTCATGGGCTGTTGCCTTAGAAGAGCGCTGAAAAGGGCTCGCTTAGGCAGAACATTGGGATGTAGTACAGGAATGTCAGTTTTCACTTTTAGCGTTGGAAGATGCTAGCAATTTTTTGAACTTCTSTATTCTGATGGCAATAAGTATATTGTAGATGATACGGTGGTTTTGGAGCAATAAAGAAAGGTCAGTCTGGAACCGTTTGGAACAGTAGTTCCTTTTGCTAATTGCACATACATGATCCCTCCGTAGTTCTGCATTTTGCATAGTCTTAGCTTGAAATGATTCACTCAACTCTTCTCTGTGTACATTTGCCAGCCGTTACATTTGTTAGGACAYCGACACGCGATTTCTGCGCTGTCATTCGGAAGTAAAGGCAACCCGCTTCTYGTCTGCTCTGCCTGCTGCGAGAACGTGATAGTGTGGAACCTGGACGAGTRCACAGCGGACCGGCTGCAAGGTAGAGTGCGCTCAAGAAAAGTTGTTGCCTTGCCCCCCTCCCCCCCCCCCGCCGCCCGCGTGGGTCGCATTTAGACGGGGCAGTCCCAGAAGCGGTGGGTAGCGCCTTCTCCTTGCGCTCCGGCAGCGCCCAGCTAGCGCGGCCGCCGTCGCGGCCTCCCGTTGTCTCGAGGCCGCGGGTTCGCGGCCCCGCGGCGGCGCCGCCCTGCGGAGCTGGCCAGGGTGCTGACCGCCGGGCGGCGGGGCGCCGGGGTGGGGGTGGGGCGCGGAGGCCTTAGGTAGTCCGGGGGCACCTGGTCCGTCGGGAGGAAAACCCACAGGGAGCAGCGACTCTGCGGTACGGTGGTGGCAGAGTGTTAGCAGCTTCAGGGGAAWCTCAGAGAAGCACTGCACAGGCAGTTCGTTTCTACTCTATGGAATAAAAGGTACCACTGTTTATTTATTTAATCATACCAGCACTTCATTTCTAAGCACACAAAACCAAAATGACTAAAAGTTAACTTTGCTGGAGTAGCAGTAGAGCTATAGTACTAACGTGTTCTGCCCTGCATGGACTGGTCCCGCTCTCCTTCTGCCTCTGTCTTCAAATGCTGTTGCCATGTGTGTGTGGGAGTTTGTGATCTGAGAGGAGAATGCATAAGGGAGATAACTRTCATGGCATAACTCAAGGCAGAAGTTCTAGTATCTTCAATGTCATCTTGTATTGGAGCCCCAACCATGGAATTAAGTTCTAGCTCCTCTGCAAGCTTAAATTGGCTGAAAAGCATGCTAGTAATGAAAGAGAAGCAAAGGGAGCAAGAGTAATGAAAGAGAGCAAAAGGTCCAAAACATACTGTAATGGCATGATAKTTGAAAGGTGTTATGGCCCTCCTTTGGTGTCAATATTGTGAAAGAGTCACATAATATTGTCCATCTCTATTAAAAACTTCACTGTTAAAAACTTCCTCTTCATTAGCTGTAGTTAGAAATTTGCCTATGATTTAATCTGTAGCTATTGCCTTTTCTCTATCCACATTAAATTTACAAACCTACATATTATGAAAATTCATGTTGTAAAGAAATGTAAACATTTTAAGTGCTTTTGTAATAAACACAATTACATTTCAATTCACATAAATMTAGAGAATCAAAGGGGAGTGGGCATGAAGTGAGACTATGATTTTGTAGGAAACAAAAATAGAAGTAAGGTATAGACAGCTAATGACGTGGATTTTTAATACAATGATGTTTGAGAGCTAGATTCTTTATTGATGGATTTCCTTCTTTCCATTTCTCTGTCTAACCACAGGGTCTCTGGCAGATGTCATATAGCTTTCTATTCCTAGACTGCTCTCTGCATAATCTTAATCTGTTTTCTCTTACCATCAACTTTCATCRACTGTATCAAGGTAGTTAAGGCATTCTTTGTGTTATAAGTCTCTCCATTCTGGTGGACCTTGACACAGTAACTCTTCATAGCATCTAAGGTAAAGCCAAGAAAGAGACACCTACAGTTGTTATGCCTAGATTCTATATTATTTGTTACCTGATGAAATCTTAAACTTTAATGAGATGTCCAAAATCCCCGCACATGGTTAAAGGTAGCTGCATAAAATAGGGTTCTTCAGAAGCCAGCCTGCTGAACCAGTTAGATAATAAGAATGAAGTGGTGAAGAGAGAGATGAAACATAAGTGTCTCCTCAAAGTTAGTYTGTCTTATCATGCATCTGTGTAGATGAGTTTCTGTGGTTTACTTGCTCTTTCAGCCCTTTGCCACAGAAGAAATAAAATCAAGAGAAGGAAAATCTCCTTGCTTTGATATATTTAGTGGCTGATGGCTAGGATATTCACCTGGAAGAAGTATTTTTGGAACCCATCYCTGTTTTGCTGATCTTGAATCAGGACATCTTGCCTCTAAAATGAACACGCCACTTTAGGCTTCTCTGGACACACCTCCTTACTCCAAAAATTCTGTCCTTGGTAGTCTTTTATGGATGCATGATTTGATAGGCGTAGGCACACTGATTATTATTATCTCAAAGTTAAACTACCTGATCACATCTAAGCAATAAGACAAGATGAGGAATCCTGCTGGTGCTCAATTCTGGGCTTGGCTTTCCAGTAGCTTGGTATTATCAAAAAGTGGGTTGTTTTGTACATCTTCTTGTAAGAAACTGGGATACTTACATGGTTAGCCAGCAGCCTCACAGTTTCTGAGGATCTTACAATACCAGAAGTTTAGTCTTAGATTCCTAAAGTGATTGTCTGGCATCAAATTCCAAATTTGAAGATTTAGTCCTTGCATGCAACTTCTTTGCTTTTGCTTCTCGTCATGACTTAGATATTGGCTGTAGGAGGGATAAGGCGCCTGCTTGATTTTTGAATGCATGTAGTGAATAACTTATAGGCTTAAACTTAGTATCTTTCCAGTTTCCCCCAATATGATGAAACATGTAATGTATTATGTTTTGGCAGTGCTGTATTTAAGCTTCGTGTTATGAAAGGAGTAAAAAAAATGGGTAACTCTTAAAGTTAGTGCTGGATTACTCAAAATTCTTTCCAGAATATTTGGATAAATTAATTTATTCAGAAGATTCTCTGGAAAATTCATCTTCTTAATGAAAATTAGCTATGGTAAATCTGAAGATGAGAAGAAATCATTAATGTGTGAGGCAACAAGAATAAGTTTGTTTTAAATTAAGATATCAATGTATCTTTAGCAGTTGAAAAGCTGCTGTAATATTCATTCAGGAACTAAAWTTGTAAATTTACTTTTCATTTGAAAGCTTTTAAACTGCCTGAAGTAATATTTTGTTAAGTAATAATAACATAAAAATTGCTGCAGGGTTAACACCTCGAGGAATTGTTATAGGAACTCTTTTGGGAATGGTGCTTCATGTAAGGTTTAGTCCGGATGATCAACAAGTGGCAGTATGTGCTGGGAAGCGGATTTACATGTTAAGTGCAAAGGTGAGATACTGTCCTTTGTAGTCACAGTGCTAGTATTTCTTTAACATGTTCACTTTCAGATAAAATCCTGATACAGAAATGAGACAATAATTAAGCAAAAGCATTCATTTCCCCATATAGATTAGTCAATATGAGCAAATGCTTGATAATGTAACATATATCAGATGAAATACTAGGTTAAGAAAACTGAAGTGACAGAATATTTCCGTAATTTATAAGTAGAGAACAGTGTGAGAACTTCTGAAAAATGTCTCCTACTTTGTTCAATTTGAAGAATCAGATGTAATATGTGTAGTGTTTTTGCCAGCAGAATGATATTCAGGGCTGCAGCTGTCTTTAAAAAATGTTATTGAATGAATATGATGAACGCAAATGTGAACTTATTTTTGACAATATTTATCAATTATTAAAGTGATGAACTAAAGGTAATTTTTAGCTTTAAATCTAATCTCTTTTTATTTTGACCCTTCAAATAACAGAATGACACTGTACTAGCTGAATTGGAAGGCCACCTAGCTCCAGTGACTGCTGCTGAATTTTGCACATGGGAGAAAAATATGCTGATATCAGTTTCTGAAGACAGAAGCTTTAAGGCAAGGAAATTGTAGAGGTTCACTTCTGAAAAATATAATTTATTGAATTCTTGAAGTAAAGTTTTCTTTTTTCCTATTAAATATTTACTGAAGGTTAAGCAAAAAGATCTTATACTATAGAGATTAGGAGATTATTCTTAAAAGAGTTTGAAATAGAGTTGTTTGTAATAGAGTAGGAAAAAAAGAATGAGTAAGCCAAGGTGTGTCTTCTAGGTGATATCATAGTACAACATTTAGTTCTACAAGCTAAAGTAAAATTCATGTTTGCTATATCAAAATTAAATATATTTTTAAATACATTTTTTAATGGAAGCCTTTGTTCTGGGAAAAATGCTATTTTGATTGTTTTATTGATCTTGGACAAAAAAAAGTGAGAAGGTTGAATTGGAATTCTATGAAGTATTAATAATTCTGACTTTCTGATTGATTGTTTATGTTATTTAGTTTATGTTGATCATAGAAATTAAATCAGGATAAAATGACTGAAGGAAAAGGTCCTTATGCTTTTTGTTATTAATTTGATGAAGATCGGATGAATTACACAAAATGCTAATAAGTTTTTTATCCAGGTAAAATGTGGGAATTAAATGACAACCAAATGAAAATAATGTACGAGTCAGTCAAATAGTGTAGTAAGTGAGTCTTCATGTTTTCTTCACCCTGCCTTATTCTGCAGGTTAGGAGTAAAGCCATGCTGCAGTCATGCTAGCTGGCTGCTACCTGGTAGTAGCCATGTTAGCTAGCTGCTGTGATTGCTGGACATGTAGCCTTTAAAAACTCCTTATGCTGCTCCAGCCCTTTTACTAGGCTAAAAGAAGTGAAGAAAGGGTAAGAATATCTTCAAATAGATTTGAAAAATAGAATCCTAGGAGACAGTTGTTCTGAAGAAAGATTTCACATTCAGAGGCAWRTGAAATATGAACAAGAGAAAATCTCAGGAGACTCACAACCATGTTCGGAGAGAAGGGACTATCTGGCTGTTATTCTTTCAACCCATGCTGGATAGCTGTGATATATATATGTATATATATATATATGTATGTATATATATATATATATGTATGTATATGTATATATGTATATGTGTGTGTGTGTGTATATATATATATATATGTATAGTGGAAGAAGTTGTGGAGTAGAAGGCTTATAGAAGTGACAGCATGAGAGGAAAATAATTGTTTTTATTAGCTTTCTTAATCAACTATTAAGCACAGAGTACATCACTTAGAAACAGTCATATTAATCATGAAAGTTGATGGATGCATGAATCTATAGATCAAAACAAATATCATAATTACTAATAAAGACATCTTATTCCCGGGCCCAGTATGAGAACTGTGAAGTCACRCAAGCTCTCTATATGAAATCTAGAATCAGTTTCATAGAATCGTAGAATGGTAAGATTGGAAGGGATCTCTGGAGATCATCTAGTCCAACCCTCAGTGTAGCCCATACAGGGACTGAACCCAYGACCTTGGCATTAGTAGCACCAYRCTCTAACCAACTGAGCTGAGCCATTTCCTTTTTTAAATGTCTTTATATTGATTTAGCTTAAGTCACGAAGAGATCAACCTAAGCAAAGATGATAGGAAGCATTTCTAACTACTTTATTTGTCAATATCAGATGGATTTCACCTATAAATTAAACAAAGTCCTAATTAGAAAGAAATTGCTGAAAAAAATCCATACAATACTGGGTTACTTTTAATGGCTGCATTTCTGTGTCTTCACCGCTTGATGGCCTTTGAAGTTTGTATTTTTCTTAAAAATCTGAGTGTCTATCTTTACATACTTTTTTTTCTAAAGGTTTGGGACTATTCTACTGGCCTGTTAATACATCAGTCAGCAGTATTAACAGGTAAATTTTCTTTTTTTCTATACTTTTTAATAGAAAAAATCTCTCTCTAAATAATGAAATCATTATAGAAGTGTTTAGTTCATCTAGTCAAAATAATTCTATTAGCAACTAAAAGGCATCAGTGTCAAAGTTATCAAACTTGAAGCCAGTAATGAATATATTATCCTTTAAAATGTTTGTTTGTGTAGATAGTTTTAATGTACTTTCATAAATAGTTCTTTTGTTACAGGGTATGCATATAACTGTTGACTTTTGTTGAGATATGCAGATAAAAGCTTGTTTTCTTTCAAGTTTTTTATATGATGTGGTAGGACAAACCGTAAGTGTAACATACGTAGATTTATTATCAGGTCTGTAGATGATGGCGTACATTGACTCTAAAGGTGAAAGGTACTTTTATGGAAAGATAAGAACAGAAGAAGAGGAGAGGAGGAGGGAGAAGCAGTAGTAGAAACAGAATTCTGCCCAGTGACCAGCTGGGAAGAGAAGTGACATGGGGCTCCAAGGGATCGTCCTTCGCAGAGCAGCAGGGGTGCCCCCTCCCATAGCACTTTTTCTGCAATAACTCTATATTTTTCACTGATATCCACTCAAACTCCACACTGGTTGTTCCTGCTTATGATGCTCTTTGGCTGGAGCATGCTTTCTTTGGGRCAAGAGTTGCATGGTGACTGATTGTTAAGCTTTGAGCATGCATATCATTGTATCCTCTAATATAACTAAAAGCTGCAACTACGTGATAGAAAAGGAGAGGAAGAAGTGAGGATTCTTATGTCCATGGTCATTGCCTCYCATGAGAACCTGCTGTAACAGCAGTATTGACCAAAGCATGAGAACAACAGCGTGGGATTAACAAGGGAAAAATACTGCCATAGCAGCTCTGAAAACACTGCCATGGCAACTTGGGTGAAAGGCAGGCTACAGAATGGCAATTGGAAGCCCCTTAGCCATGCCAAAGCAAAAGTACACGAAGTATTAGGCAACAGTGAGAATTACAGTAAGGTTTTCTTTCCTTCTATCTTTATAAATAGGATGTCACAGTTTGGAATCATATATTTTTTAATAAGATATGTGATTTGTGTCTACTCTGAAAATAATTGCATCTTTCTTGAAGCAGCATTTCCTTTGCTAAGTCTGCTAATTGATGAAGAAAATAAACAGATTATCACTGGATGTGCTGATGGACAGGTAAGAATTACCAAGGGAACTTTTAGTCACTATAATAAAAGTCAAGTATTATTAATGTATCTATCAAAAAGCTTCACAATTTTCATACATGTTTGAAAGTGTTTAAAAGATTATTTTAGTAAGCATGATTCACTACTTTGAGTATTAATCATATATGGTACAGAACACAGCCTCCRTTACAAATTGGAAACATTTTTTTTGAAAACCAGAAATTTTTTTAAGACCACAGTCAGTAACTGGATGAGATAAATGTATACACTGAGAGGCTATAAATATATGTATTTTAAAAGAAAAAAATGTAAAAATAGAGTTCCCCTGTTTTGGCCAAGGAATGAAACTCATGACAATAAGTGAGAAAGATTATGATTTCTCCATGCTGGAAATCTCAGCAATCTATGATAAATGTGAATATATATTTTAGCTCCTCTTTAATTTTAACTTGAGGAATACATGTAAATGGGATTTCTCTATAGTATTTAAAGGGTGTTTTCCTTCAGTGTTACAGTTTAGTGGATTGTGAAGAAAATTAAAGATTTAGCTATAATAATGCCTAAAAAAAAGAAAGGTATAAATGAATGTATATGACTCAGTAAGCATTTACATGGAGGTTGCGTGTGATTTTCCACTGTAGGAAATAGTCTATGAGGAATTTTTTTTCAAAGATGCAAATAGACATGCAGTTCAAATTGATAGTAGCTTTTTTTGCCAATGGTGAAATCAATCCTTTGATACACTTAAAATTGTGATTCTTTTTATGGTTTAATGATACAAGATACATAAAAATTTAAAGATACAAGATACATAAATTCTTTAGTTACATTAAGAGTATTTAATATTCAACCTTGAACTTATATTCACATTGTATGTAAGCTATAAATTTAGTGTCAGAAGGTTGTTGTAATTGCTTTTGTCTTTTTCCTTCAGCTTTGGATTTTCAGTTTAATCAGTGATCATAATTACCGTTGTGTGACACGTATCAACTTAAAGAAAGAACAAGAGAAATTCTATAATAAAATGGGGAASTCTGGACAAGAATTAGGTAGGACAGTATTTCTAGAATGCTGTTTATGGTATATTTTAGTTTATATGGGTTACTGAATGTGTGCTTTTCATACCGTGAGAATTTACTGCAAGTGACAGCAGAATTACAAATCTCAGACTATGGCATGAAATTCTTACTGAAGATGATATAAAGCTGATATGGAGATTGGCGTATCTGGGAAGAATTATGCATGTGTGTCTTTAAGAGCATTTCAGCCTATGCATGCTGTGCTTACAAAACGTTGRATGATATCAACTGTTAAGTTTATGGTCTTTATTAAAGTCATTGCCCAAGAATTCAGTGAGAACAGAATCAGTCCCCCAAATTCATCCATTGTCTAAGTGGAATGCACATTTCTTACTTACCTTTGAAACTTCTAGGAATCTCTTGGTTTTGTTASTTACTTTGCATCCAGGGCCTCTTAAAGGCAAGTAGGAGGGAGCTTAGTTTCTTTAGAGAAGAGAAGATCTGTTTTCCCTTGCTTGCTCTTTTTTCTCATGACCATTTATTGTTAGCCACACAGTGGCCKTGCTTCAACAGGAGAAAGAGAACATCTGCTACATTTCTGGTTATTTTTAAAGTATGGCTGTCACTTTCACCTTTGGATGTTTAAGAGTGACATGGTGCCTGTGTCTAATGCTGAATTCAGTGCTAGCAGGACTTCCTAGATGTGAACTAGGTATGCATAATGCATTAGAAATTTCTTGGGAACATAAGGATACCTTTCCATCTTATTTTTGGATTATGTTGTAATTTAAGCATCAAGGGATTTTTCAGACTAAATAGCTACTCAGTGAAATTTAGGGCTTATTTGAATATGGCTTTTTGAGCCACCTTTATATATGAACACCTGCATTCTGCCAAATCCTTTTGAGTTTCTAGCTAGRCTCTCTGAATTTTATCTTTAGGTATTTGAAAGAAGACCATACTAAAGACAGTACTAAAAACAAAATAATGAGAARAAGTGTTTCAAGATTGCTCGCTCTTAGCATATCCCCATCTTTTGAAGCAGATATCTTGAGTGTGATCTTCCTTCAAACTACTTTATTACTTTTCTTAAATCTTGTTTCCCTTATTTCCTTAAGTTTTGGTAACTCATATTGTTGATTGTCTTTCTTAGATGAGGGGCAAAGTACTTCTGAGCTGTGTAAAACAAACAGTATGAGATCAGAAGAAACAGTGGAGACAACTTTACCTGTCCTCACAATTGAACACTGTGACCATTTAGTGTGTTTCCATGAGGAAGAAAACTTGTAAGTCCTCTAAAATACCCCCAACTATTTGGCTGGAATCTATTTTTAGCAGTTTCTGTTGGTTCTTAGATTATTTTCACTGCAACTTACTATTTTCTCAAATGGAATAGGAGAATCAGAGAAATGTGTTCAGTGTTCTGCAAGTTTTTGTGACCTACTCCTAGGCAGATAATATACGCAAACTTATAGAAATTTAAAACTGGTTTCTAGTCTGAAAAATAATTTTGTAGAATAGCATTGGAGTATCCATTTATTAGTATCTTTTGATATCAGTTGATGAGGTATGATCAGTTTAAAAATAAAAAATAAAATAAAAGACAATTAGAGTTGAAAACCCAAATTTATTTTTAGTTTGCTTTCCTAAGGGAACAAAACTGATGTAGTCACTGTGTACAAGTATCAGTTTATCCTCCAGTTTTARACAGCTTTTCAACTTGATAGCGAGTTCTAGCCAAACTTGACAGAGAGACAGACATTTCAGAGGGGTGAAGTTTCCATTCCTTCCCATGKGATTGGATGGCCAGATAGAGGACAGACACCTAAACTGGTCCTTGTATTGCAGTTCTTTCCTAAGTGAAATTTAATCACATTATCTGGTACCTAGAAATCAATACAGGATACAGCCACAAGAACTGAGTCTTGCAAAACAACTAGTTTTATTTTGTTGTTTGTGATTACCACTCAGAGAAGTTTCCCACCCAAATCATGTGTTAGGAAAGACTTGTTCCATTCTTTGCCCTCCCATGGGTTGTACACGTGTAACTGATTAATCCTATTGTTGAATTTATAAACAATTTTTGGATAAAGAGAGAAGGAAAATATCCAGCTGCCCTGGATCATTTTGTTTAACTGAAGTAATTATTAACAAACAGTTGTTTTCATGATACCTATATTTTCAGAAGGAGTACCAATGAGAGAAAGAAAAAGATGATGTTTGAGATGTACATCTCARGCACACTTTAATGAATTTCAGACCTCTAAGGCCAGGAGAGTTACAGTCAGTCAGTCTGGTTGCTTGTGTAATATCATTCACTAATCTTACCTGCCTTTGTCTTCATCAAAGCTATTAAATCTGTTTGAACTACCACACATCTTTAAAGATGGCTAGTTTTCTAGTGATGAAGAATCCACTGTGTCCCTAGTTAAATTGTTCCAGCAACTAACTTCCCATCTTATTTCTAGTCTAAATTCCTCTCTTTTTTTGGTATACAATTATTGGCTATTAGTATATTTTCTACTCTAAAGTAGAGGCTCTGTCATCTAGAGAAAGCTACTATCAAGTTCCCTCCTTGTACAGCTACTTATAGCTTGTGCACAGTTTATCTCTAGACTTAATTCTGGATAATATAAAGCATTTGAGCTTTGTATAAGACCTGTTTCCCATAGCTCAGATAGATTTCTAACAYTGGCTTTTGAACTTTTTCTGAAACTCAGTCTCATTTTTTTTAAATATCCTTTTTGGATATGGTTGCCTGGAATGAACACTGTAATGGATTAAGTGTAATATTTTTTTGAATAGAAATAATATCACTATTCTGTAACTACATGATACTGCCTGGCATCATACATCTAAGTACTGTTACCCTTTTAGCTATTGTTTCACACTTGGATGTCTTGTTTTGCTTATAAACTACCATGGCCTTTTAAATTCTTACTATTAATCCAGTTTCATAATCTTTTGACTTCAGAGTTTTTTTATTTGGAGGTACAATCTTCAGTTCAGCCTTTAAATTGCTGTGTGTTGGTTTTAGCAGGAAGTCTAGATATGTCTGAACACCTGAACAATCCGCATCACTTTTTACTTCTTTTCCAGCTAGCAATGAAATGTAACAATGAAAACAATAGTTAATGTATTTTCTTACAGGTTGCTAATATGCAACATATTATGGGTCTCATTCTTCTCTAAACTTCTGTAAATTGAGTAACTCCACCAAAGTAAATGGCATTTTATTACTATATTGTGGGCATGTGATCAGCTTCCTATGTATGTAACTTGATATCACTGTTCAGAATGACTTGATAGTGCCATTTCTAACTTTATAAACAGTTCAAAGAAGTCACAAATTAAATCAATCTCTGGTTGCCACTCATGAAAGTAGTGCAAACCACAAATAAAACTGTACAGCGTACATAAAAGTATTACAAATCAGAAGTAAAGCTGTTTTTTCCAGTCTACTTTTTAAAGTATTTGACTGTTTCTGTTT